>NC_052533.1:100004145-100154389 GCF_016699485.2 Gallus gallus | reverse complement strand
CTCTTTAGTCTATTGTTGCTCTCTATAAAATGAGATGATCACATTTTGAAAAAAAAAACCAAACAAGTATTGGGCCATAATTTCTTCATGATGCAAAAGTACAGATGGCCTTAAAACAAGAAATATAACTTCACAGGATGTTCTTAAGAGCTTTTCTTTCTTTTTGAACAGGAGTATGAGAATGCTTTTCAACAAGGGCTGCTCTGAAAGCAATGCCTCCTATTTTATGATTTTGGCCCACGACATAAGAGTTGTATGTTGGTGGTACAGCAGTAGAAGTCGACCCTTCCCATCAATAGCCATGTGTCAGATGGCAGCACAAGGGCTGTGTGACAAAATGGTATCTGACATGGAAGTGTGTATGAAACAAAGAGGCATAACTGCTTTCCTCCATGTGGTAAAAATATCACCCACTGACACTTGCTGAATATTTCTGAAGACTGAACAGTGGATGTAAGCACAGTGAGGCAATGAGAGGTGTGTTTCAGCAGCGGCAACAGTGGATCACCTCCAGGTATATACTTTTACAAGCACAGTATGTGGGTATTCTCATCGCCGGCAAAAATGCATAGCTAATAGTGGTGACTACGTTGAAAAATAGTGTTCAGTAGTTGAAAATTTGCTCTATCAAACAGTGTTATTGTGCTCTTTGTATCTGTCATTTCCATGGAAATAAATACGAGGCATGACTTTTAGAATGACCTATATAGATTATAACCTTGAGAATCTTATGAAACCTTACTCAAGCACACACTTAAAAAAAAAATCTAATCATACTTACATTCAGAGATCTTATCAGAGAAAAGAGATTAGCAGCTTTGCAACATAAGCTTATTTATGTAAAATAATCTTTATGGATTAGACGTGCAGTTTTGCTGTTTGTGGATTGCACAGTACAAACTGATATAGCACATCTATGATTCTATGATCTTCTGATGGAAATGTAGACAAAGGTGAATAGTTCAGACTGTAAAAATTGGTAACCTGTATTAACTGCATACCTACTTTAGAGTAACAGTGTTAACATAGGAACATCTGTAGAAGTGACATAATTATAGATGATGGGTGCTAACAATGTAGCTCTTTTCCTGTAATTCTGCAGCATATTATTTCATAGCTTAAGGTAGCACCTGCAACTGTCTACTGAAAAGTAAACGTACTGCAGGGAACTCTGAGTATTCTCTTCCTTCCTTATTCTGCACATAGTGAAGTCTCCTTGAAAACAAATGCTGCTTGATTCTATTCCTATATCTTTAAGGGTCCAGTGCTCTCTTGATTTCAGACAACAGCATCAATTCAGCTGTTATACACACAGAAAATCTCAATTTCAGTAAATAACTATTAAACACTCTTGAACTCTCACAAATAAATGAACACTCTTGTTTCCTACATAAGAATGTAAATCAAACCACATAACTGAGTGCTACCATGACCTAGAACGAGGGAATTCCTGCCTTAGCTTGTCAAGCAGATGGATTTGAAACTCTTAATTATTTTGGATGATTCTTCTTTCCACCCATATTGAGAAAATGGAGTAAATATACACAAATGACCACCTCTGTGAGAGCACAGGTTTGCATAGTTCACTTAACATTGGTCCCTAGCCATTGTTTACCAGGATCTGCTGTGATAGGCAGATGGTTTCAAACTAAAAGAGGGGAAATTTGATTAGATATAAAAGTGCATTTCTCAGAAAAAAATATGTTAATTTAATCAATTCTTTTCATTTATTCCATACAAACCTACTCTGTTTTTATATGAATTAAATGGATAACCCCATGTCTCTTACAGAACCTATGCACTTCATTTAGAGCAAACAACCAAGAACCGTACCAGACAAAAACGGTAAACAATCAGATGTAAAACGTGATTGAGAGCAATCTCTACAGTTGTATTTTACATTGCAGTGTGCTCACAGCTACCACTCATGGCAGTATTTCTTTAGAGGCACAGTAGAATACCAATAGCTCTGAAAAACTCAGAGCTGAATTTTCATATATTTGAAACACAGTACTTGTGACATTATGGTATCTGTTACTCCTTGGCAACATCTAACATTAACATTTTTGTATGTAAATCACTTACATACAGTGATGACACCACACCCAGAGAACCACATCTTATTTTCAACGTTTCAGAAAGACATAGATAAGCTGAATCAAGTCCAGCTTGAGTTCAGCCAGTTACATTTTAGGAATAACAAAGTCACCACAGACACAGTTAAAATTCGAATCAAGTTGCCCAGAAAGGCTGTAGAACCACCATCCTCAGAGATTTTCAAAACCCACCTAGACAAAGCAACTTGGAAGGTAGCTCCCTGTGAGGTTTGCCTTGCTTTGAGGACCAGACTACCTTCAGAGATCCCCCTCTACCTGACTTATTCTGCGATTTTATTGATTTGAAATGAGAATTAGACCTAGAGGACATCATGTTAGAATAGCCATAAGAATTTAGACAATTTAAAATGAAGAATCCCAAGACATTTTTCTTCTGCAGCCAAATGCCTGCAAAACTCCGTGAAAAAAACGTGTCTCATTCCCCCTCTAGTGGCTGGTACACAAAGGACAACTAACCACTGCAACCAATTCGTAAACTAACAGCAAGTACCTGACAAGTAAAAGATAATTACTGCATACTGCATCTCAGTGGGATGTGTTTATGAAGCACTCACTTCCAAGACCCATTTATTCAGACAAAGTTTCCTAAAGTAATCTTTTGCAACCATAAATCAATAAAACTGTCTAGGAGTGAAAGATAATTGGTAAATGTATGACAAATATGTCAAACAAGTTTATGTATTCAAACCAAAGAAAAGACAAAGCATGAAAGGAGGTATTTAAATGTTTTGGACAAGAATTCTAAGAAATGCTAGGGTTACCACAACCTAAAGAAAAAAAGAAAAATAGCAATATCAACATTAAACTTTGCTTACAAGAAGTGAAAATACCCAATACTTACTTGCACAACTACTTGCTATCTGGCGTATGCTATGCCAAACAGCGAAGAAAAAAACAAACGATTGATATTAATGATGGCAACGTGATTCACATAACAAGGACAAATAAAGAAATAAGACAGTTTAAATATGCTTCAGAAAAAAATGCACATTTAGCTACTAGTTAGAAGGAAGTAAACTTTGATATACATGAGGCATCCAGAGAATATTTACCAAGTATTTTAATGATAGTAAGTGAAGTAAATGCTTATATTTCATTAAAAAAAAAAGTTTTCTAGGGAGTAAGCAAGCAGTGATCATTTTTACCATAGTTTTATCTATGGTATGAGACAACCAACTTTCTCAGACTGCTCAACCTCTAGTGTACCAACAACATCTTTGTTTTCAACAGTAGGATGATATTTGATGAAAACTAAAGACACACCTGAACAACAGCAGTAAGTCAGCATCTACTGTAAAGGATATTAAATACTAGTTTCCCTCTTGATAAGCCAGACAAGCCTTAGTGCAGCTCTCTTGTCCAGGTAAGTGATACATAGCCTGCAGCTTCTAGAAATAGATGCACATGCAAAAGCTTAATGTCACATGGTTTTCCTAACATCCTTGAGTATTTACAGCCAGACAATTTTAATTTAGATACCGATCTGTCAAATGGCTCTGCATCTAAAAGATCTAATAACTTCGATGTGGCAAGTCACCTGCTTAAAGCTAATATGCACCAGCTATGTGCTGAGTGGGGACATGAACATTTCATCATTAGCATAGTGAGACAACCTGTCATAGTCAAGGGGACTGAAAGTACTTGTTTCCATAGCAGGGACTGAAAAACCAACAGTCTGCTAGTGCTGATCACCCTACTCTCCTACCTCCAGCAGCTGCTATTAATATTTCACAGCACCAAGAGATGTGCCAGGCATTACAGCTAAAACAGTAAATGCTGCAGCCACTGCCCATAGTTACTAACAACCCAAGTTACATATCATGCTACAGATCATGTCACTTAATAACAGAATGGAAAAAGGCTGCAGGTAGATACAATTTAAAAACGCAAACTTTGGGCAGCATATTTATCAGATTGCTTTCAAAACTACATATATTAATCAATTAATCTAAATGTAGCTATGTTCCTTCCTCTACTGAAGCAACAAAATATACCACTCTTGGTCAATCAGACGGCGATGCCTTGTATATTCTCCACGATTCAGTCTTGTACACCTGAACAAAACACAGAAGTACTCCCTTAGCAAGCCTCTCTACATCCTCTAAATTATCAAAGTACTTATAAACAGGAATGTCCATTTCTTACCACTGCCTAAAAGAGACAGCTTAAACAATCAGCTCTGACTGGTCAAAAAGCTCTTAGCTCGATTTAATAAAAGTTTTCAGATGTAAGATTTAAATCCCAATACTGGACTAATCAAAATAGATCTGGCCAGGACTACCTTAAAAAAAAGGGGGGGGGGGGGGGTGGAAGGGGAGAGGTGGATAAATATGCTAAGTTAGGAGGTATGAATTTCTACAAGCCTGTGGAGAGCTCCAGTTTCTAAACTGGTGGAAATTTATGAATGCCAATACAACGTTGGTGATTGCCAATGAAAGAGAAACCTTTTTTAAAATCATATTCCTATGATTTCCTGGAAAAGAGATTGACAAGGAAAAGAGAAAGAAAAGGAACAAGAATCTAGAGAATAATTACTAATTTCCACCAGAACAAAAACATTTTCTGAGCAATAAGGCATTCTGAATATCATCAAGCAACTCAGAAGATGTAATACCTGAAATTTTTTTAGGCATGCTGTGAAAAGAAACAGATCAATCCTTAAGACAAAAAGTTTATGCTATGGGGCATACAATGAAGAGGCATATTCCACAAAGAACCACTTCCTGTAAGATTTGATCTTGCATTTTTCTTCTAAAATAGCCTAGTTTTTCCAGGATACACAATGAAACAAAATGATTCAGATGATAATTAGATGAGTCACCAGTCACTAAATATTTGAAATGATGTGAAAATGGTTCTTTTCCATGAAGGATGATGGCCAAAATAAATATAATATTTTTAAGTTTTGAAATACAGTTCCCTGTTCAGAGAAGGTCATCAGGGCCAGTAATAGGGCTGAAGACATCGGGTTGTCCAGTCTGGAGAAGAGGCCTAGAGGCAATATCATTGATTCTCCTCCCTGAGGAGGGGAAGGCAGACACTCCAGGGAACCAACGGCACGAGGAGAATGGCACAGAGCTGCCAGGGAAGGGTCAGACAAAGCATTAGGGAAAAATTTATTGAGCATAAGGGTGGTCACAAGCACCAGAACTGGTTTCCTAGAGAGGTGATTGATGTCTAAAACATGTCAGCATTCAAGAGGCATTTGGACAATGTCCTCATTAACATATTTTAGCTTTTGGTTAGCTCTGAAATGGTCAGAGAGATGATCACTGAAAGTCCTCTTCCAACTGAACTGCTCTATTCTTGTTTATTAACAATAGTTAATTGAAAACAATGCATGGTACTTCATGCAAAGATCTTACCTTTCATAATAGATAGTTAAGGATCTGCTTGGACATAAAAACAATATAGACTTGCTATATCAATCTCTAGCAGCTGGAGTATCTCTGGACTATCAGTGAGAACTGATTAGGCAAATTAGAACTGAAGTATTGTTTTAGGAAATATAAGTGAAAAAAGCAATCTGTGATTTCACACTGTCAGCGTAGTAAGTTTTGAGAACACGCTAGCAATATACCTTCTGAAATGATTTACTCTTTAGCTTTTTTCACTTTAAGCATCCAATGAAGAATTTGAGAAATATGATGCAACTGTCAGCACAATATTGTCCAGTAAATGAGTTGAACTGAAGTATGATGCTCTTCTCGGTAAAAATGGCTCAAAGGAAAAAGCAAAGTGCACAGCATGGAAAAAGATCTCTCACTTCCAAGCATGACTTAATGAACAAAAGTTCTGAAAAAATCCTTTTAAACAGTGAAATTTAAGATGATGATAAAAAACAACCAACAATCTGGATTTCATTTCATGCTATTCTGTAAGGATGAATAATTCTGAGTTTCCCTTGTGGAAAAATGATGAAACTCTAATAAAATGATTCATAGTACTAAAACATTTTTCTTAGCAAATATCTTGTACGTTAACAGGACTGCTAGAGAGAAAAATGTGGTATTTTGGAAGATTTATTATTCTGAGATTATGGTAGGATGATCTGGATGGTTCAACGTGTGAAATCTTGTCATCCTGGCAGAAGTACTCTGTACTTTCAAGAGGCAGACACACTTTGAGAGCAGGCAATAAATCTCAGATTCTGAAGGTGCAGCGATAGAGTCTGCACAGGCTTATATTGACTTGGCAATAGACAATAAAATAAGTGTGCACTGTTAATACTATACCAAGCAATACATGACTGGCATAAGCAGTGAAAGAGATCCACTTAATCACTGAATTGAAGGAGGCACTACAACAGCAATAGAAAAACATATGTATGGGGAGGTAAAGGAAGGAAAAAAAAGAATACACTCTGACCTTTCTACTGCAGCCATTAGAGGTTTGTTTACCAAGATAAATTTCTTCCTATGGCTAGTATCACTAGACTAGAAAATAACTACAGGTAAAGCAATCCCACTGAGCAAATTGCACACAAGTTACAAAGCACATGAACTTCAAAATAAGGTTTTTGAACATCAGATTCTCAAATTATCCCATGAGAGTGTTTTGAATCAAACTTCTTGAAACAGGTGTTTTAGAAAATAGTAGTATAAACTATAACATAATGGCACTGGTCAGAATTGCAAAGACAGTAAAATAGGACATATGAACAATTATATATATAGCCTCAGTCTTAGTCGCATCATCATAAGTAAAACATAAAATTTACCAGGAAGACCAACATGCAATTAATGTTATTACACGACCCCCGGGCAAACAAGAAGGCTTAATGACTTCATTGGTGAGCCTACCTCTAAGTCACCGAGTAGCACAAAGAATATACAGAAATAGGCCCCTAGCCAAAAAGGTGCACACGGACCAGCTGCTGCCCTCCAGCCTAGTCTCTGCTTTTTTCCTTCTCCCCCAAAGACTCACTGTATAAAGCAGGATTGATATGGCAGACAAACACCCAACTGCAGGCACAGAAGGCAACCTGAAAAATGCAGGAGCAGAGAACCAGGGCACAGTTTGCTATGAGTGCATTTCTAGAGGGGTCAAGGTTGAAGAATTGCATGGGTGGCTGTGGAGAGCACTTCTGCAGGACTGGCAACCCAGTACGAGCACAGCTTGTGTACTGCAGTGCGAAGTAGGGGAGGGCAGGCAACACAGAGCTATAGCAGGCAGACAGTAGAAGGACATGGATTTGGTTGAAGAAGAAATATGGAATAAGGGGGTGGGGACTTTCAGCAGGAATCAAGGAAGATCCTACTTTGGATAGCTGTAGGAAAGCCAGAAGGAAGCTAAAGGTTTTGAATATTTTGCACAGCATGGCTTCAAGGTCTTGAAATGTTGGGAACCCCTACTCTGTACTAACATTCTAACATTACACTTTTCTCGCACCATCAGTAGCTCCTGCATTAAACTATTCTCCACCTCCCCATCCTGCTTCATATCCCATGCTTCCTCCCAATCCCACTACACTTGAAACCACCTTTGGTACCCAAACGAGGGAATTCACTCTCCAGGGGCTTATTTACAGTAGTTTTCTGTAATATCAACTAAAATTGCAAAACAGGTGTGCAAATTCAAGCTGTGTCGAAGGATGCAGAACTTGTAGGAATCCCTGAGAAGCCACTCCTGTTATCATCCTGGAAGGTGACAGGGGAACACTGCCCTAAAGCAGAACTGCATATTTGGGTGACATTGCTCCTTGCAGTGCACGTGAATCACGCAGGCCCAAATCCAGCAAACAGTCCTATCAGACAATTTAATTAATTTCAATGGGATTTAAGTGAACATTTTTCATTAGTCTGTCATCTGTGCTTCTGGAATTATCCAGGTATACCACTGGGTAACAACGAAGCCCAGAACAGCAATATGCTTAAATGACTGGTGCTGTCTTAATTACTGCTATTAGAGCCAGTGCAACATCACAGAAGTAACCTTCCTATACAGTTAAGAGAAACACAGGCTAAACCCCAAGTGTTCAGGCTTACTTTTTGTCTGCGAGGGGAGTAATGATTAAAAACCTTTTGAAGATCACCATCAAAGCCTATTTTGCTATTGATTTATACTGAATGTTAATAATTAAATAGCTGGCATATTTCTCAGCTTCCTCTCATTGAGGCCAATAAAAGGTAATCTACTCATATTCTGCTGAAGATCTCTAGTGATTCTTTACTGACTCAGTACCCAGTAAATACTCACTAAGCTTATAATATGGGACAAGACTTAACATTTCACTTGAATTGATAGCAAAATGGCTTCCTTAGCTCCCAGTAACAGCTGTCACTTGGTCAGTGAATTGAGAAGGAGTATCATTGTGCATAACGTGAAGAAACTACCTGGTCCCTTAACCAGCTTTCTTTAAACAGAAGTTGGACCCAATTCATAGAAAAAAAAAGTGCATGTTCAGTGGGTTGTAACTTTGATGTAGTTCTTTTGCTAATCCTTATATACATAAGAGTGTCTGAATAAAAAAGGAAGCCAATCTGCTTTTATTCAGGCTTAGCACCATGTGGGCTGGATGTGAAAAACAGAAGTGGTATATTAAATGCAATTCAGAGAAGAGACTCTTTTTCTTGTTAGCTGAAATTATGGCAGTAGGAACCCAGCTGAAACGTGTCATACAATGATATGAATCAGTGATGACTGTAAATGTAGCTCTGAGAACAAAACTTTTCTTCTATAGACAGGAATTTCAGCAACACATTTTTCTACCACTTCATGGAGAAGCTGGGAAACACCTGTGAGAGGATTACCTGATCCCCAGTGGTATTCCATCCTCGCCTTAGTAATCTGATAATTCAAATAACTAGAATGATTGTGATACTTAAAATAAAAATGTTTGATATCAGGGTATGTTCCTCCTTCAGTTTGTATGTCCTTATTTTCAGGATAGAATGTCAGGGGACCAATTGCAGTCGAAAAATTCATGTACTTATCCAAGATGAAATTTACATTTGTAACTCACAACACACCTCATAAAATGAGCAGCTGTTTAAAACTGAAAAAAAAAAAAACCCCAAACCATCAATCTTTGCCAGATTCCAAAAAAAAAAGAAAGCAATTTAATTCACATTTAAAGTTCATGAGGGTTACTGCATTTCATTACAAATAGCCTACTATGAAGAACCTTTTCTTTTTTTTTTTGTCGTTGTTGTTAAAAATCTGCTGCAAAAGAAAGAATACTACCACAAGGACATTATTTCAGAACAGCTTCCTGATCATTTTGTAATTGCGTTTCTAGAAAAACACCACTGAAAAGGACCAGAGAATCTCACAATTCTTATCCAAATTATTGTTTCCTCTTCCCATGAAAAAGCAGAAATGAAGAAGGCCACCATAAAGAAGTGGTCTTCATAAATCAGTCAGCCCTGCATCAATTAGAATACTGAACTCTCTTTCAGTGCTTTCATCTTTCAAATGTTCTGTAAATCTTTGCCTGTACCGTAATTAACAAAGCAGCTTGTATGACAAGAGCATCTGAAAAAATACTAAACAGGAAACAATTTTAGTACAGTTAAGAAAGGGGCAAATATCTGCAGAAAGCAGGTCAACAATTTATGCCCGTAGAAGTAGATTGCCAGAATCATAAACACGATGTCGTCTGTTATGTGACTGTCTGGTGGATTTGGGGAATTTGGAGTCTACCCTGAACACCAAACTGCAATCCAGTAGCTCAGACTTGTTGCTCAGTTTTCCAATAGCCGCATAGCCTGAACCAAATGTGGAGACAAATTTCATCTGTAGTTTGTAACCACTGAACTCATAGCCAACCATGCTCTACCAGAGGCTTTTCAGGGCCAGTCACAATTCAGTGTTTATGTGAGATCTCCAGCCTGCACTGCAAGTTGTCATGTTCAGAGCTGTCAACTTACCTGATTAATTAATTTTATCCTACATGTTCCTACAACAGCTTCCCACCCCACACTGGACAGAAACACGGACAGGACTTCCAAGGGAGTTGTCAAAATGGCAAAAAAAAAAAAAAAAAAAAAAAAAGTAATCCAGTGACCCTAGCATTAAGCTTTATTTTCAGGAAAATCTGAAGTCATTAGCCTTGGTTTTATTCACCCTGTATTTGCACTCTAGCTTAGCACTCTAAACTAGCAGTAGAGCCAAGGCAAGCCATATAATTCTTACACAGCTACAGCATAAAAGTTGCAAGCTAAAGCCAGACAACTACCAGTCTGAGAGTCCATACTGGACTGAAATTGTTTCTGTTTATATCCACCAGCTTCTCAAGTTTATTACTGTGGACCAGTTTCTCCTAGGACCATTAAGCATGCTTTCTGCCCCGTAAGTGGCTGATTTATCCTGTCACAAAGCAATCTTAACAATGTTCACAACCCTACTGTCAATATCAGAAATTCTAGTGAGCAGAAATACAGGGGATAAATAATAACTTTAACATGATATTTGAGACCAATAAAGCAATTTTACAGCACCGTACTTCCACATCAGCAAATTCCACTACTTCATTTTGACAGATCAAAACTATACTGCTAAAAGCTTTTGATCAAATCAGCTGGTACAAGTTATTCTAAAAAAAAAAAAAAAAGCCACAAAAAAACACAAAATAAAACAACAGAAAAAAAACACACACAACACAAATCTAAGCAAACAAAAAAACCCTACAAAGCAAAATCCAAATGAACGTTACATTTCTACTTCATCAATACTCATAACAGTTCCCTTGAAAGAACCCTGTTGCCACATGGCATTTCTGGGAAGAAGAGTCATGGAGGAAGAAACTTCTCTCCTGACCCCCTAAATCTCTCCCTCCACAAAGATTTACTCAGGCCAGAGGCAATTAAGGCTTTTTTTACATGGAAAACGTATCATCTCCCAGTTTCTATGACAGCACGACTCCTATAAGAACATACCTCACCAAGCTTACTAGCATCCCCATGTATTCTTAAACCATTTCCATAGCAGTGATTTTCTTCCCCAGACGTGCCAGATCACATGGATTAATGCTGTATTGGTGGGGGTGACCCCTCTCCCTCTTGGCTGCCCTACTGCCTCACACTGACTCCCTCACCAGGCCCACCGTGGTTCTGCCATATGAGCAGAAGGAAGAGAAAGCCGTGCCAAAGAGCACGCACTCCTTTTATGCCCTGCCGTTTTCTCCTCCTCAGAGTGAACTGAAAAATCCATCACCCAGAAAATTAAGACAGAAAAGACTGAAATCACTTTTGCCTTTACTGTTGTTAAGCTTATGCAACAGAAACATTTCCTAGATAATGGGATTTGTCAGCATCAGTTGAAGAAAAATGCCTACTGTGTGATAATATTAAGAAACCAACTATCCCTATAAACAGGGAAGTGGCTGACATTTTTCAGTTAATTCAGTGCCTGAAGCTAAACTATATATTATTGTTAACTATACAGATCACCAGAGTGCTTATACAAAGTTTACTTAAATTTTAGTTTGCAATTAAGCTGTTTGCTTTACATATACACCTGTTTAATTTTCTTAATGTTATCTTATCCATTCCTAAGAGGGATGTTAAGATTTGCATGTTACTACTGAAACATCCAATTATGGCCAACAAAAGAGAATAATAGTATCGGAATATATCTGTATACATCAAGTATTCATTACTTCAATTAAAAGTCCAATAGGAATGTTATTTTTCTAGGGCGAACAAAAACCTACTTAGGATAAGAATAAGAAATCCTTTTTTTTTTTTTTTTTTTCCTTTTCTAAATGAAATTTAAGTAACCCGTCACTATATGACAGTTTTCCCTTCTGATTCTGACAGAACCTTGGATTAGCAGGAAACCTGGAAGTTTTGATTAACGACCTACTGGAGCTCTTGGCAACATGCCTGAGTGTTTCAGTTCTCTGCTGCCATAGAAACTCCCCTGGGTGACTGCACTGCTTTTCTCTTTCCCCACATTTCTAAAATTGAGGATCAACAGTTTTTTTTTTTTTTTAGTCCTTCTGCAGTTTGCTCCACTTAGTGACAACTGCTGCACTACCCTTGCTTAGAGAAGAGCACTGCTCCACAGAAACAGCTATCATTACCAATAACAGGCATCATAAAGGACTTTGCCATATGCCTCGTCAGCTGGCCAAACTGATGACACAATTCTTTTACAGCATTCAGAACAGTTCTTAGGAGGTATATACGTTTTGGGAAACTGGCAATTAATTAGCATTTATTTGGAGGTACTAACTAGAAAATCCACACAAAAAGAGTTTCTTTTCACAACACGTTCCCTTCTTTCAGTTCAATTCTTTTTTATCCTTTCTTGCCCTACTCCCAGTAATCCAAGCAACGGAAACATGGTGAATGGGCTCTCTCCTTTTTCAGCATCACTGACAGTCTTTAGTAGGAGAAGCACCAAAAGCACTTTCCAATGCTACTCAACTCAATGGAGTAGTACATGAAATTGTGAAATGGCATAAAGCTCAGTGCTATACTGCTGTCCTGACCAGCATGCCAAAAATTCATTCCAGCTACACTAAGAGACTATTTAAGCCCTCACTGCAAAAGCAACTGTGCCTTCTGCAAACTCACAGCTACAACCATTGTTCCAAGAAACCACAGGTGCAGCAGAGATGGACACCTACACAGCACTCAGTCCATAGGCACTCCCTATGCAAGAGGGCAGCTACTACTAGGTGAATGCCTACAAATCTTTCTTAGTGCCCTGCCTGCCAGAGATCACTTGGAAAGCAAACAGGCTGCACATTGGATAAGCTGTTTCAGCAAAGAAAATGTATTTGTTGGCATCTTACCTGTGAACATATGGAAAAAAAACCCTGATCTGTTTGAGCACTGCAGAGCCGCGTAACTTCTATATAAACAGATCAGGGGAAGAACTGCCACCATCAGAATAACTCATTCAGCTCAGAACTTTCCCTTAGGTCTCCCAGGATAAAAGGTCTACCAGATTACTGCAGGTGGAATGAACTACCCTTAATTGACTGCAGGTGGAATGGACTATCCCAAATTGAGTGCAGGTGAGATGCTGAACATTTTTCCTGAAATGAGCGACCCAAACACAGTGGAAGACCACCATATGCAGCTGGCTGATATATAGTAATAAATAAACCATTTGTGTTAGACAAGTCATACTGGTACAAGCAAATTTTTGCTTAAGAAACTTTTTTTTAACTGGACTGTTGCCCAGCCTGATGGCCTCAAAGCAGGTAAACTGCTAAGCGACTCCTACTCTCAAGAAAGTCAATGGAAACAGCCTCCTGAGGACAGAATAGCATATTGCAAACGGGTTAAAAGCAAGTAAATGATTTAAAAAAAAAAAAAAAAAAACTACGCAAAATGCAATTTTTCTCATTCTTCTTTCAAAGTAATGCCAGCCGAGACTAGATTATTTGGGACTCAGCTATTAGGAGCACCAGTTACATTTCATCTTGCACTACATAGTTTAAAATTTATACGTTATGATCCTAGAATCTGTTTTTTTTTTTTTTTTTTTTTTAGCTTTGAACAGAGGCTTCTAAATACTACTATAATCTCTGATATCCATTTCATATCTGTCTAAACTTGCAGAGAGCCTGAAGCAGAAACCGAGACACAGATAAATGTAGATCAATTCTACTACATACAGAGAGTATCCAAGCTAAGCTCAAAAGAGAATAATTCAGAAATTGATTTTGTTATCTACTTCAACTGATCAAAGCTTACAAAGAAATGGTGCACTGTATCATAAGGTCCTTATCAGTTTCTACAGTTATTACAAGACAGAAGTTGTACAGTTATAACTGTGGTAAATATACAAATAATCAAAACATCTTAAAATGAGAAACTGTAGACTAGTCCTCAAGTTAGTCAAGGCAAAAGAGTCAGAATTTTTTCAGAAATAAAATAATAAGATAAAATATGCACCCATAAAATTCTAACTTAAGAGGTGCTTCCTATGCTACATAATCCTGTTGGAAAATCCAGTTTATCTCCCTCTTGTCAATTCACTAGTACACACAGAGCCATTTAAATTGGCAGCAGCCTATGTTCAAGAATCCAGCTCAAAGCAAGTCCAGTCAAGTTTGGCCTACTTCCAAGGATGGAGATTCCATAGCCTCCCAGGACATCTGCTCCAGCCACTTTATCCTTGTAATTCCACCCCTTCCCCAGGCATTTTGTTCAAATTTCCTGTGTTTCACTTTGGTCTGGCTTTCACAGACCCCTAAGCAGAATTTGAGAATGCCCCAGACAGATGAAGACAGCAGTAAGATCTCCCATTAGCAATCTTGTTTTAATGCTGAACAAACCCAGGGCCCTGGCCTCTCCTTTCACATCCTCATAGGTACTTTAGCTCTCCAACCATCTTGGTAGCACTCTGCTGGGCTCAGTCCAGCATGTCAATGTCTTTTCTTTAGTGGGGAGCCTCAAACAGGTCATGGTTCTCCTCATGCAATCTCATAAGTGCCAAATGGAGGGGAAGGATCTGTGGGCTGCACTTGCAAACATTGACTATGACTGTTTTTATTGCAAGACATATGGCTGAGATGCACAAGTTATTGTTTGTGAGTACCTCCAATGTCCCCTGTGCCTACAATGCTACTTTCTATTCAGTTGGCCTACCAATCTGATCTGCTGCACCATTATCCCACCCCAGATGCTGGACTCTGCATTTGCTTCTGCAGAAAATCATGGAAGAGGTAGCACTTACAGACACTGAGTGGAATCAGGGTAAATTCAACCTCCTCCATACCACTCAGCTTTGAATTTTTGCAGTCTTTACTCGTTATTATTCTTTTACAGCGTTGGGGAGAAAAATGAGCAGAAAAAACGGAGTACATTTACTGCAATCACCAATACAAACTATAGAAGAAAGTCACCAGGTTTCAAGTATATAAAACACTGTTATGAAATTATAGTAAAATAACATGAAGAAATATGCATTACTGCTAAAATATCCTACTGTGTTGCATTTATGGCCAGAACATTTAAAACGACAGCCAATGTAATACCTAGCAGCAGTAATTTCCAAGAAGAAAATACTGAATATTTAAAATGCTCAGGAAGAAAACACTGAAATTTATTTTCATGAGGAAAAAAGCAATAGCCATCAAGAATGGATTCAGACAGCTGTTGGAGTCTTGGAGTTTCTGTTTTTCTCCCTTTGAATTTCTAGTGCCCAAGTAATATCATATCACAGCTCAGTTCTTTTGAAGCAGAAGAAGATGAGGAAATTAATCTCAGGATTGATTCTTTCCAGTGCAGCTGAGGTGTATCATTTGTGCAAATGTGAAGAAAATGTACAGTATCAGCACATCAGGACCTAAGCACGCTGTTAACCCACAGCATCCACAATACCAATAATCTGATGATCAAGGAAAGATGACTGACAAGTAAGAATCAGTCACTGTACCACCATCTTCCATTGCAAGGAATCAATCCTTCCCAGTGCTCAAATCACATGGAATAGAACTATATACATGAGACTAGAAAGTACTAACAAAATTGAGAGATATAACCTTATAGTGAATAATGGACCAGAAAGATTAATGGCCTAATATTCAGAAGGTCCATAGGAAATTTGTGAGACAACTGTCCACAAGATATTAACACCTCCAATGGAGATGATGCCCTCCTCTTCATCTCCCATATATCTCATTAACCATTTCAAATGTTGTGGTGTAGCAGTGGTGTCTCTGTTCCTTGTTTCCAGAGTCACCATACATCACTGAAACACTGTATATTCACATATTCCTGATGTAACAGTGCCTCTCTGCTCCTTCTTGCATGAGAACTGTGGCTACAGAATAGCAATTTACCTCTCCATTTTTAGCTTCCCTTTTCCTTCTTTTCCTTCCACCCTCCAATCTGGTTATTTTTGGACTGCCAGTTGGGATTATTGCTCTTTTTCCCTGCTAAAATAAAAACAAACAACAGTTACACTTCAGATTCTGTGCTGAAGCACAGGATCTGTCTCCAGCATTAAAGTCATATTTTCTTGCCCGAGGTGCAATGCTATCTCCTGTGACACCAAGTAAAGGAAGCCTTGCAAGTAAGGGAAAATTCTGCTTCTGTATTCAGATGTGCAGTTTTCTGACTGCACTGGTGACTGCCTAACCATGCAGAGTGCTGCCCTGAGAACTCAGCAGGGGCTGACATTTGCCTTGTCTTAGAGCATGAAAAATAAGCCTTCCCGAGGTGAACTACAATGGCTATTCAGAATATAGCTAAATTAGAAGATTTGTATTCAAAAACTGCTTTCTTGATACATCCTGGTTTCAGACCACTTTTTACTACATTTTTCTTTTTCCCAAATTCCTTGAAGCTCCAGGTGGTACATTTGTAAGGAACCCACAAAACACTACACAATATAGCAGTGTAAGCTTCTCACCTCTAAATGTTAGTTTGAAGGACACTTCTGCAGGAAGCAAAGAGAAGGACTTCCACCTTCCCTAATGTCCTAAAATCACACATGAAAACCCAGCTGAAGTCAGTATCAAGGCTTCTTAATATGGGTTATATATATATATATATTTGTATCAAAATACTCTTATCTATAAAAGATTTCCAGTGTGTGGAAAAAAAAAATAATCATAAATCATTTTATTTTGTAAAACTTCAATGTGGCAAAGAGCATCCAGGAATTGAATGGAGAAGAGACCAAGCATTTCAATGAAAATCATTGCTTTCCCACTCTGGAGAATAAGGCAATGTGTGTATTTGTTAGTTTTCCTACTTTTCTGTATGCTGGTTATAAAGGGATGAGTTGGGTCAAGCCCAAGCTGTCCAAGATGCAAATTGAGTGTGTTGGCTTTCCTTCTGCAAGGAATAGCCACGCTGAACTTCTAGAAATGGTATGGGCTACTATCTGATAAAATGTTTTTAAATTTCAGGATGGTAGGTGAAACGCAACCAACATATAATAGATTGTCAGCAGAGAGAGGATCAGGGGAACTGCGGGAATGAGAACTTCTTAAGAAGACGGAAGTGAACACAAACATCCAGACAACACTGAGAGAAAAAGAAAGCCAACCAACTCCGCAAACTATAGCGATGACCATCCAGTCTTTCTGAAAGAGATTCTCCAAATAACGCACCAGACTCAGAAAATACAACTTCTTTCAGGGAATAGGAATCCAGAAGTTATGCATAAAAATAACCCAAAGGCAGCAGGGCCTCTTAATAATGGAGATGTGACAACTTTCTGATACAACATAACAAGAAGCCCAACAGCTCAAAGGAGACAAGTGGCAGCTGCTAACCTGAAATTATCTGCAGTGCTGATGGAAACAGTTATATTTTAAACAAACATTATAATCACATGTAAATGAATAACAGTATGTAATCTATACTGTTTGAATTTAAATTCTCCTGGAAAATAATTCCATTTTATGCACATATCTATTAGTGAGCACTAAGTAGGGAGATTGATTAGGAAGGAATTATCACAATTTTAATGACTTTGAGCACCATGTTTAAAGGAATATATTTTAGGAACATGTGTAATTCTTTTTCACAGGCATTCTGTGGGCCCTTAGAAATAACACAGCCTTACTGATGTATGCATCATTTTAGCAACTACATTTTGACCCAGAATTTAGCAATAAATGAAAGTCTGCAGATTTTGATGTACTAAAACATTTTGCTGGCCCAGTTTATTTATTCCTGGCATACAAATTCCAACTGCTTACCTAGTGACATCCTCTCCTCTCCCTGGACTGGATGGCAGTTATGTTACACTGAAGTGAGAGCTATATTACAATGAGAAATTCAGCCTCTCTAAGTACTTCAAATGGTATTCTGGCTTGATAAAACTGTATGCATCAGCTCCATGTTCTCATGCTGTGCTTTCTGAGGGTCACTTACACAGAATGTCATACAGCCCTTATCCTATTTAACATTTATTAAAAGTCTGTTTCCTCATTTAAATTAACACAGAGATTTTCATTTGTTAACCAGATTTGGATATAGCCAACATACCTAAAGCTCAGTTTTGGGGTCCTGACTACAAGAAAGACATCAAGGCTCTGGAGCACATCCAGAGGAAAGGAATGAAGCTGGTGAGGGGTTTGAAGCACAAGTCTTATGAGGAGCAACTGAGGGAAATGGGATTGTTCAGTCTGGAGGAGGCTCAGTGGAGCCCTCATTGCTCTCAACAACTACCTGAAGGGAGGTTGTGGTGAGGTGGGTGTTGGCCTCATCTCCTGCATAACTAGCAATAGGACTAGAGGGAATGGCCTCAAGTTGTGTGAGGGGAGATTCAGGTTGGATGTTAGGAGAAATTTCTTCTCCAAAAGAGTGGTAAGGCATGGGAACAGGCTGCCCAGGGATGTGGTTGAGTCACTTTCCCTGGAGGAGTTCAAGATGTTTAGACATTGTACTGAGGGATAAGGTTTAGTGGAGAAATATTGATGATAGGTGGATGGTTGGACTGGATGATCAAGGAGGTTTTTTCTAACCTTGGTGATTCTATGATTCTACGATAACCAGAAGTGAGGGTGTGCCTCTATCATATACTGGGGCAGTTACCTGAAATGTGAGTAAGAAGTCCATGTGGCACAGTGCAGGAGCACTGTACACACAATGGCTGAAGTCTCTGGAAGCAGCATGGCTGTCTTGGGTAGACTTGTTAACTCAGACACCATGCTGCACACGAGAAGTCATGTCTTATCATGTCTCATGTTACAAACATCTGCTCCATCAGTGTTTAGAACTCCACTCCTGAAAGGTTAATCAGTCTCTTGTTATTCTCCCACTCTTTTAGGGTTAAACAAAAGAGAGAGCTGACTCAGCTTCAGAACTAAGAAGTTTTTTTGGTAGTGAAGAGCAAGAAAGAGATTGTTTAATTATTACCAATTAAATTATCCAGCAGACACCTGTATGTTATGCACAAGGAAACCAATAATAAAGCAATGTATATATCCATCACTGCTATACTACAATAAAATGCCCAAATTTAGGGAACAAAAATATATCAAAACCCAAACATGAAGCTTATTAATAAATGATTTAAACTCCTCAAATAACTTCAGAAGTGTTAGTAAATCAAATTCAGAAAAGATATGGGATACCACCCTGTTCCTTCCATAAGCTTACTGTGCCCTCTGTTGATCACCATAATACGCTTTACAACTATATGACAACACATTTTTTTTCCAAGGATCCTGTAGTTTCCAGGACAGCTTGTCCCCGGCTAACCAATGAAATATAATTGCACAGGCAAAGACCTTTTGGCTACAATGCCTTTTATTTTATTATGAGTTTGGAAATAAAGCAGAGTGAATAGGACAACAGCTTACAGGAAAAAGAAAAAAGACAGTTTTATGGCTAAAACAGCTGAATACTACCCTGGAAACCTACTTTCCCTCTCAACTACAGAATTCCTATATGATATCAAATCAGAGAAGATAGTATCAACCACATTTTTTGTAATCAGTCACTACACTAGCATTTCTCATATTAAGGATGATCTGAACAAGACTTTTGGTATTGTTTTTCAAAGTGCTCAGAACTCAGGATGCCATGGAATCAGTGGCAGTAGCATTTTGACTATGTAATGTTGAATAATTTGAAATATACTGGACCTACAAATTAATTTACCCATGCAGTCCAACGTTATTATAGAAATGCTAGTGGAATATAATGCTTATGCCTCAGATCCACAGGCCTAAATAACATGATCACTTATCTCCACAGTATCCATTTGAACTTTACATTTATACTACAGGGTGCATTTACTCCAATTGCTTTTTCATGAACATCTCTCTTGTTTTTGTTGAGTCAGTATTCCCTGAGACTGTCTTCTGTCTAATGCTGCCATCTTGCAGAGATTTATTGGCAGTTACTTGAATCTCCAAATTTGCTATAGCTTCTGCTGAGTCCAAATTGATGATAAAAGGTGCTTCCTTTGCCAATGTTCTTTCCTGGCTCCTATCAGTCTGTAACAATCAGATGGCAATTCATACCCTTTCAAAATACTACAAACAAAAATTATTTTATTTTTTCCCTCTAATTTTAGCTTTTTCAGTTGTAATGTTCTTTTTACTTATAAATGTGCATTAAGGCATATTGCTAGCTTTGCTAGGCAAACATCTTTCACAATGTAGCGAGTGAGCTGCTTCCTCCAGAAGTTCCTTATTTTGTTTTTCTCATGACTGCAACACATGAACCCTTACTGCCTTGGAAACCTTAAAGCAAAAAGATAGATAGAAACACTTTCACTATCTCAAAAGCCTTGTAATTTACTGCCATACACACACAAGCACAAAGAATTATTTTGAAAACAATAAAAAATGCAATTGCAGAAAAGAATTTATTGAACTAGATCCCCACCGAAGACTGAAGTGACAATAATGCACAGAGTAACTTCATTCCCAGGGTACAATTTATTCAGAAAGACTTTGAAATGAGGCAGCAGAAATCTGAACACTTAAATCATATCTGATAAAAAGCACAGTACTAAAGTATCCAGTTTCTTTAAAAAACGTAATTCTAGAAAGGTTATATAGGATTTGGAATGTATGTCATACTATTATGAAAGCTTCTGGGCATCATTACAGTTGAATGTTATTATCAAAGAAATGTTCTAATGAAATGTATTTAGTTCAGCCATGAGCTTCTAAGAACTAATAGATGACAACAAATATTTCAAGGTGTCCATTCACATAAATTTGTACATAAACAATGGGTAAATTACTGGTGTAGCAATAACAGCCCCATATAGACTCCAAAGGATGCAGTGGTATTTGTACAATTTCCTTCCTGTACAGAGTGGTTTGAGGATAAATTGACCCTGATTCCATTTAAATAATGCTAAACATATTAAAAATATATCTCAGTTTGGAAACCGGAAGACCTTACAGAACCACAGCTGCAACTTTCACAGTGAAAATTAATGCATTACTTCCAACTCGAGAGTTGACAGCTTAATTTTAAGAAGTGTATAACAGCGTCTTCTGCAAAACCATCTCTGCATTGCATTGGCAGTTTGATCAATATGTATTCCAAACTACATCATGTCACTTTAACCTAGAGAGAAATATCAGCCCTTTGGACATAGAATCTGAGCACACTGCTGTCCTAATACTGTGATTAATGCTGTGAGCTACACCCTGCCTAGCCCCTAATCTCCAGGCTTTCTAATTTATAGCAGAGATGGATAGGCTATCAGTGGGGAATTACAAGGATTACTAGCTGTTTATCTCTCCTTTACAGAGACACTTTGCTGCTTATGGAATTACCATAAACCCTCCAGCTACAGTGCCACTTCTGTACTTACCCAGAAGTCTAGCTACCCTATTGGGTGCAAAATGTTTTGGTAGCCAAATTGTTAGAAAACAGTAGAGTAGTCAATGGATGTATTTCTATTTTTCGTAAATGATTTGAACATACTGTCAAGACCTGTCATGTTACTTCAGTGATAATTTGTCTGCAGGTTATCTTACATTCCCTTGAAATCCAGTGCTGTGATCCTGTCTACACTAATTAGAGTTTAGCATTAAGGCTTGGAGGTTGCCCTCAAGCATCACCACAGGTGAATCCATTAAACATGTATGCCAAGACATTTCTATACTAGCAGCAAGTTATGTAACCCCATTTCAAAATATTTCATTTTTATGGGCACCAGGAATGTTACTAACCTTCCTACAGTCTGAAAATCAAGGATTTCCTCAATGCTTTGACAAAATGTCCTTATGCTTGGGACAGAAGTTTTGCTCTTGGGTGAAACTAAACAAAGATTTTGAGGGAGGACATATATGGTATTTGATTTACTTTCCTAAAGAAGGCAGAAAGAAAAGGATATTGTTACATTTTTATCCTACTGACTTTTAAAGATCCAAGTCTTTAAAACAACTTTGCTCGTTTTGAGACAAGTTTGAGAATTAGAACCATCAAGTAGACAAATATTACACCCTGTAATTATGCTATACAAGCATCTTCCAACAACTTTTAAATACGAACTGTGTTTATAGCCAGAGAATTTATAGTCAGGGCACTTCTACAACCACAGTTTATTTAAGTGACTGTTTCAGCACTAATAATTAGCCAGTTTGGAAGTACTTAATACTGCTTAGATACAAATTTTAGCCCAACCTTATATATAAAGGGGTTATTTAAACCTCAGCATTTACCACTGAGCTAAAACTCTGTCTTTATTACTTAATCAGCCTGAGAAGTAGGAGACAGCAAGAACAGTTAATTTAAAAGTTCTGAGTCTCTAAGTCAATGCATTAGAACAGGTACATGCATATTTTTAAACATAAGATGTTCAACACATATCCAAAGTCACCACATACTACCTTTGATTGTCATTGCACTGTCATGTATTTATCTATGATTACCTTACATTCAAGGACTGTAACAGAAGAAAGTTGTTAAAAATAATTGTTAGTTAAAATAAGAACATGCTGCATACATTAACTTCACTCACTTCTGTTTTTTGTATCTGCACAAACCTGTTAAAATACTTCATTTTTTAAGACTTAACAAAAAACCCACAAACCCAAACTGCTTCATATCCGAATTTCTATCAGAACATTATAAAATGTCTTAACACAAAGAACTCACAGGTGTATTCATCCATATTTTTCCTTCAACGTCTTGTAATAAGGAACAAAAATGCAATCACTGAAAGGGAGAATCCCCACCTAGGAACTATACATTCTCCCAGCACAGTCTAACTCACATTTGTGAGTTAGATGCCAGCTTCTGCAGTTTTATGCCATCATCTAGTCTCTGGTCAGGTCCTCAGTGAGTGTAGAACAGCAGATAATCATATCCCTCTGCTAAGTTTCATTCCTACTTTCCCTTTTTTTAGTACTTTCTCAGGCATCTGCTGCAGCACAGGTCCTCAGCTGCCTGCTAGGACCACCCAGACTTGTCTTAACTAATTAACTCCCTTCCATCACAGTGGCTCTGCACAATTAAGATGCTTTGATGTTACCTTGTTGATGAGCCCCAAATCTCTGAGGGAAGGAAATGATTTTGAAAGAAGACACTTGGCTGAAAGGAAGGGTATCTATATGAAATTTAACAACATCTATACAGAAATGGTCACATTAATTTCCTAGTCCAATCTCATGCCCTGTGAAAACCTGGCTACACTGGAACAAATTACCCAAGGAGGTTGTGGATGCCCCATCCCTTGAGACATCCAAGGCCAGGCTGGATGTGGCTCTGGGCAGACTGCTCTAGTGGTTGACAACCCTGCACATAGCAGAGGGGTTGAAACTAGATGATCATTGTGGTCCTTTTCAACCAAGGCCATTGTATGATTCTGTGATTCCATGAGTTAGCCAATCTTGTTTCACTGAGCTATGTTAAGAACATGCCTTAGTGTGCTGTTGTATTCTATCAGCAGGACAAAATCACTTTTTTTTTTTCCTTCTGTCTTGGGTTTGGTTGGTTTTCTGACAGGAAGTGCTGAAAACATACCAGTTTGTTTGGATTTATTGAGGCAGATTTGGCAAAATACATACATGCAGAATCAGGAACTTTTCCAAGAGGTTGTCGAGATCTGATACTATATGATTTAATTAAATATGTTATTTGCTGAATTATTGATAAAGATATCACAAATACAACTTGGATACATCTCAACTACCCACCACACTGGTCCCACTATAATTGTATTTTTCAGTCCTAATGTGCATATGCAGCACTTTTCATATTCCCCTACTGATGGCTCCACATCAGGCTTCATTCCAGGGATGAAGCCTGTGCTGGCAAGGAACATCAACAATGCTTCAGCACTGAGAAACAAGCCACAACTCGTCTCTCGGTCCTTTGTATGCTGCTGACAGGTGCAGCAAAACAATTTCCAACCTTGATAGCTATGCTGTTCTGGTGAATACATGGGCAAGTGTGAAGCCATTCACATCCCTTCTAGATCACTTCTCTGCTGTGGACGATTAAGTGAGCAATACACACTGAATGTGTGTATATGAGAACTTGATAGGTAGACAGTGAGGAGACAGGTGTAAAGCTAGCTACTCTAGCTTCTATGCCCACTTTATTTATTTATTTGATTGATTGTTTGTTTGTTTTCCCCTCTTGGTCCTGTATTAGAATCCTTCCACATATTCTTTCAATTGGGAGTTTGAGAGTTTCTTTACTCTTCTTAAATTAAAAAAAAAACCACAATTAAATTAGAGAGACAATCAGGAAATATGGATTCTAAAAGAATAATATGGGTTCTATATCATATTCCAGTAAAAGAACCTATGCAATATATTTAATTTTAGAGGAAATATTAGGAAATATTAGGTATGCTTCCCTTGTCTGCATTGGGAGGCAGTTAATTTTACATCAGTACTATTCACCCATTTTATTCACTTTTGGTATAGTAACACTGATCAACTGTTCAGTGCAACCAACTGTGTCAGTATTCTTTCTATTCCTTCTATTTCAAATAGATTTTTTTTTTTTTTTTACCCTTATTAAAACTTAGCAGTATAAATTCCTGGTAATAGATGTCTACATACGAGGAGTAAGTTCTAGCTAGACAGGTTGACAAATGATCAGTAGGAGACTTATGAGCTACCAAATTATTATTTTCAAATTATTCACCTTTTAGGACAGGAGGGTTAAGCTCTATTGAAGGACAGTCCTGCAACCAACATGTGAATTAGTCAGCACACATTTTGTTTGTTTTGGTATAGTTCTGTGGAATTTTTATAGCAAGACTTACTGGAGAGATGAATTCACTTGCTCTCCTGATTAAGCAGAACTGTTCCTGCTTGCGTCTACAACACAAATATATGATCTCTGACAGTGTTAAGAAGGCTCATGTGGTTTAAGGGGATGTAGCACATGCTTAATTTACAGTAGTGGTAGTATGTTAAATTAGGAGAGAGTAGAGTAGATCAGATTGAAGGGACCTTCAAAGCCCAACTGCCTCACCACTTGAGGGATAATCAAAAATTAAAACATATTATTATGCATGCGCCAGTATCTGACTTCACTCCTGATAAAGAATGTTTTTCCTAATGTCCAGTCTGAAAGCCAATTAAAATCCTGATGTAAATAAGAATATATTCTGTGATATTTTTAAAAGGATGACTTACTCCCCTGACTCGTTAGTATGTACTAGAAATGACTACTATCCTGCTGAACTAGAAAATGAAAAAAAAAGTTAGAAAATACTTGATTTCTACAGTTTTCTACCTAACAATTTCTACTGTTATTGCTATTCCTCTGAATACTCACAGATTACTTAAAGTTCATATTCTTCTTCCACATCGAAATGCTCTGTTTAGCAATTAAGAACCACTAGTACTGTCTTCACTGCAATCAATATGCTATAGAGAAGTAATTATTCTATATTTTGAAAACTCTATAGAAGTGAAATAAATACAGTTACAAAATAAGAGCTAAGTCTGTCTGAATAACAAAGTAAGGAAGTGAAGATGCCAACCTGGTAGGAATACAAGTTCCTATGGTATCGTAATATGTTTACCAGCAACATTTGACTTTGAAACATGACTGACGTTACTAATTTTTTCACATTATTTGCACAAAATTGGAAATAAGGCACTGTCAATATGAAAGGAATTCAAAGAGACACCTTCCTATTATCCTGCTAGCCTCTGCCACAGCACTGTCCATTTTATTTATTACTTCACTGAGCTGGGCTTCCCAAAACAAGTAAGCAGATAGAATTACCACCAAGAAGTTGCCAAAATGATGATAAATATTATTACAAACTAGTGCTTCTCATAAAACACAGACACAAAACAGATTACCTTTGACATGAGTTGCAAAAATCCCTCGTTGGCTCAAATGCTAGCCACTGCTTGAAGAATGTTTCTTGCCTCTGAAGATAAAGCTCATGCACTGATATTTTCCAGCTGAGGCCACCATATTAATACCTTTGTATTACCAAAGAATGTTGGCATTGAGGATGTCTTTCTAGAAAAATATGCCTCCTGCTAAATTACACTCATCAGACCTTATTTATGACTGTTACTTCCTTCATATCCTTCTCTTCCCTGACACTCTGGCAATGGTAACTCTTCCTCCCCACTCATTTTATGGGATTCAATTAAAAGTTTACAGAAAGAATATAATTTTAACATTATATACTTAAATTGAAAGATCCACTGTTGCAGAGTATCACAGACTTGCGATGGATGGATGAATGGAAGGAAAGAAGAAAGTTGTATTTCCCCCTCACAGACCTTCAAATCTTACAGAAGAATGTTGAAAACCGAAAACATGAATTCAAAAGTCTACTCTGTTTAGAAAATAATGACATGATAACTATGGAAGAAAAATATCATAAAAAATGCCTGTGGTAAAATATTCAGAATAGTGAGGTTAAATGAAGTATGAACTGTAATCAAAATTGCGCCCACCAAGCTGGAAAGATTGGCAAAAGAAACTAAGACTTGAGTTCTCTTCTTGGGTGAGAAATGCAATACTGAACATAGCAGTACTGAGAAGACTAAGCCTATCTAATGGAGATTATACAATGCTGTATAGTCAATCATAAAGAGCTTTCTTGAAGTTAGAAGCATTAGCGTTCATGCACGCATTCAGCTGAAGTAGAAGAGCAAGCTCTCCGTTCCTCACAGGAATTGTACAGTGGAATCAGGAGCCGGACCAGCCTCTGGCACCATTTGGAAACACAGATAAGTAAGAGTCTTTGCTGGAAATGGAAGTAGTACTTGCAAGAATAAGCCTAGAAGGCTTTTATTTTATTTGACTGCTCAGCTATGCTTGGTATCACTCACCAAGGTAATAAAGGTGAACAAACATTTTCTTTCAATCTGCTGTTCAGCTTTATACTCGTGTTCAACCAAAATTTTTGTGCCAAGTGGATTCCTTTACAGTAGAATTTTGCCTCAGAGTTATTTTTAATCAATTGGAAAAAAAATAAATCAATGGACTACACTCAGAATGACAAAATATCAGATTTTTCTTGGGATATCACCTTCAAGTATGGATGGCACCTAGCAAAAACATCAGCTATTGAATACTTAACCATGCTTAAAAATAATCACTATGAATTTAGATTTGTTACAATAAAGTGAAAGACTTTGAAGAAAAAAAATCCTATTTTTTTTCTATTTTTGCATAAGAAATAATAAAAAGGGATAGTTTATGTTTGCTTTATGTTTGCAAATGACGCACTGCAAGACAAGACGCATGTACCACAGGGGCATGCTGTTAGGTTCTGTGCTATTCATGTTTCTGTATAACTTAGCTTATCCACTAGCAAATAAATAGGAACTGTTAATACTCAGGAGGCATTCTCTCAGAAAGCTGGAGTGGCATAGGTTGTTAGAGTTCATGAAAGGAAAAAGCATCTTATAATTTTTTCCCTTACACAGCAACCTATACACTGTACTTTCTTGGGATGACAGAGGCTGCTTTACACTGCTATAGTGACAAAAAACTTACATTCAATTATCCAATAACTAGTAATTACTCCTACCACAGAAAGAAAAGCAAAGAAATACAGAACAAGAGCAATGAAATGGCCTTTGTGCTCCTCCCTTTTGCATTCCTTGGACTGGAGAACAGCTGCTGGGAAGCACATAGTCACAGGCAGAGCACAGAGAAGACCTCTAAAGTGCTCCTCTAAGGTGTCACATGGGATTTTCTGGATGTTCAGCAGCTCAGAGTACCAGAATCACAAAACTGGCTCACCTTTGTCATCCTACTGTCCACTCAAAACATTAACAGTTAAAAAAAGACTGATCTGAAAGATTTGTGGTATATAACATTTCTCGAATTTCCATACAGCTTCCCTTTCTGCATCTCAGAAAAGATGCCCATTAATCCATATGAAAATTTTGATAGC
This sequence comes from Gallus gallus, assembly GCF_016699485.2. Taxonomy (NCBI): domain Eukaryota; kingdom Metazoa; phylum Chordata; class Aves; order Galliformes; family Phasianidae; genus Gallus; species Gallus gallus. The sequence continues at coordinate 100,126,538 of NC_052533.1, read as the reverse complement.
AGAGAAGCACAGTGTTTTGCACAAACATTAAGAGGGGCTCTTTATCTGTGATATATGAACAACTTTCTAGAGGAAAGAGTGATGGAGCTTTTGATATAACTTTTATTTTTCCAAATTTCCTTGGTTTAGACAGGAAGATTATGGAAGATTTTACTTTATCTTTGATTTAGACTAGACCTATTTAGAAACTGACAGCTTTATGGAAAGTTTGCCAGAACTTTTCAACTAAAACAACCCGCCTCAAAAAGCTCTTCTATAGTCTCAGTAATACAAGAAATTTGAAATTATTTCTTGTATAAGTACAGAAAATAACTTCAACTAAGGAATGATGTTTTATGACAAGCTGACTGAATTTTCCATTCCATACAGCTGTTTTACACCCTGTTGTTCCTGAAAGTACAAAAGGAAATCAGTAGTCAGTCAAGCCTGCTGATGGTTATTGTTGAGAACAGGCTGCCTGCATGATATGCATCTGCACAGGCCCAGAAAAAGACCATAATTTTTTTGGATGTGATAAATAAGAACTTCCTATAACAATTCTGTAGGACCAATTTATGCTCTCATGGTCAATTTGGGCATTTCATATTTTCTCCCTCTACGTTTTTCTTTGGATGCTTTTTCTTCTGTAAGGTCAATTTGGTTAGCATTGCTCATTTCTAGTTAATATTACATTAAAACATTTTTAAAAGCATCTAGGAAAATGTGTAGAAATCATTTGAAATTAATGGCAACAGATGCTCAAATGCAATTCATTTCTCTGCAGTTGCGTAATGCACAATCTGAAAGAGTAGTAAGGCTCTATTTATATACTCCAACGTATAGGGAGGAGTTACAAGTATGCACGTTATTAAGAACAGTCTGGAGGCCCCTCATCATAAATAATATTAATTTCCTAACTGAGTATCAGACTGTTAAGATGAACGTCTAACAGCATGAAGGAATAAGTGCAAAGATGACTGAAAAATGTAGAGGAAGTACAGGTAGCCTAGATTTTAATTTTACATATGTTCTCTGCACCTCATTATGTATTCTCAGTGCTTTCCCACTGCATTATTTGCTCTAAGACAAAGCTACAGGCAGTGAAGTGGACTACAGTGGAAATGCTTATTATTCTCAAGAATGCTGAGAGGTTCAGCACTGATTAAGGGAACAAGCTCACTGAAAAGGGAGTCAGCATCAAAAGAAGTACTGCAACTTCCCTTGGGTCTGGTCCAGACATAAATGGAGCCACAAAATTGCCAAAAATATTTCAGAAGATTTGTGCAGTACTATTGTAAATCTCAGGTGCTGTTATATTAATGATAGAACTAATAATGAAGATGAAGCAAAAAATCCTACTTAGTTTATTGGAATATAGAAAGAAAAAAAACACAAATACAATAATAATTATTTACTATATAATCAATTTCATCGGTAAAACATTTCTTACTGGCCAGCAAAAATTATACTGATATTGTTTACTAAAAGTAGACTAACTGTACTTTTTGATGTTGTTTCTTCCCATCTGAACAGAAGAACTTGCAGTGGCAAAGCTGTGGGCAAGCAGATATTCCTCTGGTGAACAGAGAGAATTTCAAATCTATTGGGGTTCAGTTTTACCAGAAAATAAAACTGAAAAGAAAAATATTTCATGTTCACATTTTCATTTGTGAATCTGGGTTTTCAGCACCCTTATCTCTCTGAACTAAAACTGCTTTTCTTTCTTTTTTTTTTTTTTTTTTTTTTTACTTAACTTTAGCTACACTTGAAAGTCCATAGCTACAATGGAGACTACCAAGATGTCTAACATAAATCACCACAGTGCAAATAACACGACTGGATGAAAGGAAGCAAGATTCTGCTGCACATTCATTGCATGCTTTTGCTTGAAAAGAAAACTCGTTTCTAACATTCATCTATTAAATATGAAGTACATAATAGTTGAAGTAGTTGAAGAAAACTCACTCCATAATTAATTAATTTCTTAGTTTATATATTCTTAGTCTTTTCAAAATTTCTTTTTTGAATTTTCCACGTTATTAATCCAAAAACATACAAATACGTCCTGAATAAATGAAAAAATATATTCGTTTAGTAAAAAGATCTTTTTTAAAAGGGAGAACCACAGTTAACCAAAGTACTTTACCATATTATCCTTAAGAGTTGTTTAAGCATGCTGATACTTCAATAAACAGATCACAAGCAAAACCACTACAAAATTCAGTAGACTAAAAATTGGAATAGTTTAAATTAAGGAACTCATGTTGCAAAATTCCCCCAGGAATTAAGCATGTCCACTATACTTTACACATCTTCTATTTAAAGAATGCTTTTAAGAACTAACAGAAAAAGTGATTCACAGAAGATGACTTGCAGATACCTTACAGTCCCCAGAAACAAAGCATTCTGCCAGAACTTTACATAGTTCAAGGCATTCGCAGTATATTAGTTTGTAGCCAAAATAGTATCTACTGATGTGAAAAGATCATAATAGGCACTTCTGATGTTCAGATTTCTTCTGGGTAGTAAAATATCTAGTCATCAGAAAAAAATTCAAATTATTTTCTATCATCACGCATTACACAGAGGACAGAAGTTATAAGGAATACAATTTATATACTTATAGGGCAGAAACAGCACCTTTTTTTCTTATTTTAGTACTGGTATTGACTGAAAGAGGAAACTGTCCTCTTTCTCTTCCCATCTGCCTGCTGCAGCACTGCATAGCAATGATTAGAAACAGAAGTAGAAAAGAATCATGAAAATGAGCAAACGATCAACTGTGGTCAGCACCAGTTGTTCACTGAAAAAAAAAAAAAGTTAAGGGATTACCTTGTCTCAGTATATGGATACCACAGGACAGTAGGAAATCAGTAACAGAAGCAATCAGAAGACAAGATTAGACAAAATTCAGCTTTCAAGTAAAGGGAACATGTTTTTAATAGTAGGAAAAATTTGTCAAGTACTGTACGTGGTATTCCTTTCATACGTCTAAAATCCAGGATATAAACTGTTTAAGAGGACAGTCTTATCTAAACTCATTATCTCAGCTACTGTAAAGGATTCAGGTCTGCATTCTCAGATTACACAGCTTGTTGTTGTTGATGTTTTAAACTGTCCAAGCATTTTTAAACATTTCAAATTTTAAGAATTCCATTAAATTATATTCCACTATCAGATTTTTTAATTGCTAACCACCCCCCAGTGACCAGTTAGGCCTGCCAACAGAAGAGAGCCAGATGAACTCCCAGTCCCTTCAAAACTCCTCCCACATGATGTCATATGGTATGGGATATCCCTTTGTCCAGTTCAAGTCAGCTGTCCCAATTCCATTCCCTCCCAACAACTTGGGCCCTTCACTGCCAAAGGCCTTGGCTCCAAACAACACTGCTTAGCAGCAACAATAAGCACTGGTGTGTTAGCAGCATTGTTTTTCTCCTAAACCAAAACATAACATCATACCAGACACTGAAGAAAACAATTCTGTCCTAGATGAAACTAAGACATAACTGTAAATGAACTACAAATTGTTTGTAATTCTGATGTTATCATCTACATTTCTGAAACAAATCCAGTGTCAAATAAAATACATAAAACCACTGCATATGATTAAGTGAGCACTGAAGACATAAAGACAAAGCAAAGGTTTGCCAACATTGTGTACTTATCGCATGAAGAATAGAACTACTCAGAACATTTCAGTTACTAGGCATTTTCTGATCAAAAATCTGATCAAAAAGATAACTGGAAAGTCATTTTTCTTCATGTGACACATTTTGGTGGGGAGAGAATGAGTTTCAATGCATTTTGAAGAGAGGCAGATCTGATTTTCTAGCCTACCTGTCACAGGAGTTCTTGTGATGATTACTGAAAAACAAAAAAAACAAAAAGAAAAAACAACCACCACCAACACCAAACTATTAAATTCCAATATGCTTCTCTGTCTAGATATTCTCTGTATGCTAGTGATTTCAGTATAGTTAGGCATGCCCCTCTTCCCTGCTATAGGCAGGGACACCTCCCTCTAGATCAGGTTGGTCACAGCCCCATCCAGCCTGGCCTTGAATGCTTCCAGGGATGGGGCATCCACAGCCTCACTGGGCAACCTGTTCCAGCATCTCACCACTCTCACAGTAAAGAATTCTTCCTGATACCTAGTCTAAACCTACCTTCTTCCAGCTTAAAGCCATTTCCCCTCGTACTGTCATTACGTGCCCTTGTAAAAAGTCCCTCCCCAGCTTTCCTGTAAGCCCCCTTCAGATACTGGGAGGCCACAATAAAGTCTCCTTAGAGTCTTCTCTTCTCCAGGATGAAAAGCTCCAACTCTCTCAGCCTGTCATTTGTTAAATGAGGTAAGTCTCTATGTGAAGTCAGTCAGAAAAGAAAAAGAGTTTATTTGTATGAATAAAAGGGAGAAAAAGTCTACTCAAATATTACTAAGCATAACACAGTGCTGTTAGTTTACTTCCAATTATTATTAGCTCATTATACTACTTTTAGTTACAATACTCACATACCTAGGTACATTATGTTCATTAATGTAGGTGACTGAACAAACTGGATTGACTTTAACTATGTATTAAACTAAAGAAACTGAACACAAGAACCGGGAAGTGTGCTTAATAAGCCTTGGAATGTTTATTAAGTTCCTTTAACAGATCAGAATTCCCGAACAATATTAGATTTTTATTATTTTAACTTGTGCATTTTATGATATGACTTACATGTGTGCACAGGCTCGGATGAGAGTCTTACTCTACTGTGATTTGTCAGTAGCTACAATAGTTTGCCTCACCTTTATTGTGACTATTTCATAAATACTGAATTCACACCTGAAACAAATAGTCAACAGTCTATGCAACTATAAAAATGTAATTTCCAGACAGTGACTTATATTGAACATGTTAAATGAAAATGCTAAAACATTTCAAATATTTTTGATGATAATATGAGGAAAAAAAGGAGATATACTGTCACTGTTCTCACTTGTTCTGAAATCTAGTTGACTTTTAAAACCAGCTTCCAATTCAGAACAACTCATTTGAGAGAAAAGCATTGCCCCGTTTTAAGAAAAAAATAACTCCCATTTGAAGAAACAAGTATGTCTGACTTTCTTTCTAAATGACATCATTCACAATCAGCTTTATGAGTTAGTATAAGCACTGAACATGAAAAAAGGCGAAGGAAAAGCCTACCTCTGTTTCAGCTCAACAGCATTTTTCCTTGGTAGTAGAATGCTGAAGCCTGGTTAGGTGGTACTCCTAATGCTGCATACTATTTTTCTGAAGAAACCACCCAAACAAGCTAACCCATACAACAAAAACCCCAATTAAACATATATGCAGACTGCTATTTTTCTGAGATGCCTTTCAGAAGTAATTATGTTGCATATTTACACTGTAGGGGAAAATAAACACCACCACACATAAAAAGACTATTGACTGTTACTCTCTTTAATAAGCCATATACTTCATCCCTTTTGACTGAATGAGCTCAAATAACACACATCATGATATATCATCATCCATTAATTCCTATTCATGGAAAGAAAGGAATTGGAAAGAACCTTGAAGATGAAATCATATCAAGCCCCCTGTCACTGACAGGGACACTTTCCATTAGACAAGGTTACCCGCAGACCCATCCAACCTGGCTTCAAATGCTTCCAGGGATGGAACATCCATAACTTCTCTTGGCAAGCTGTTCCAGTGCCTTGCCACCCCCTGAATAAAAATAAAATAAAATAAAAAAATAAAAAAATTCTAAGATCTAAGCTAAATCTACCATCTTTCATTTTCATGCTTTCACCACACTCCTTGAGAAATAATTATTCTCCCCATCTTTCCTGCAGGCCCCTAGGCTGTAAGGTCTCCCTGGATCCTTCTCTCTATGAGAGGATTCCCGATTCTCTTAACCTAAGAGGAGTTGGTCCAGCCCTCTAGTCATTTTTACAGTATTCCTCTGGTCTCTCCTCAACAAGTCAATGCTCTTCTTTTGCTGGGTGCCTCAGAGCCAAATTCAGTGCTCCAGGTGGGATCTCATGAGAGCAGAACAGAAGGGGACAATCACTTCCCTTGATCAGCCAGCTACACTTCTTTTGATGCAGCCCAAGAAACGTTTTCATTTCACTTTCCAAGTACACATTGCTGTCTCACATTCAGTTTTTTGCCCACCATTCCATAATATAAAAAGAGGATTAATCTATATTAGCATTTGGTGGTTAACCACTGCACTAAAACTGCATAAAAAATGGCTGCTTCATTTGCAACAAGTACAGGTTATGAAACAGATAATATTACAGTAGAATGGTACAATCACTAAATAATTTAATTCAAGATTTCTAAACTTCATTAGCATATTGTAACTTTCAATTATATCAGCCTTATCTGACATCAACCTAGTTATTTCATAATGCCCTAAAATCCTTTGTTCTTCTCCCTTGTACACTCCCATACATATATCATTCCTCTATGATTCTTCTTGTGATAAGGTATTTGTTGTAGAACAAATTTTATTTCAACATTAAAAATACCATTGACTATAATTTCAACGCTTTGTCATGTACATTACTTTTTCTTATTCTATTGTGTTATGCACTGATGACTGATTCAGAAAAAAATGTTAAGTCCAAATCTCTTCTTTTCATATACAGCTGGAGTAAACCTCAGAAGTTTCAGTGTCTTTCAAGACATGATCACTTCTAAAGACATGATGTACCAGTTTTGCTGACCTAATTTTTTTCTATTTAGAGCCATTAGAAATATTTAATGACTTGATTTTAAGTGCCGAAATGGAAGAATGCCAAAAGTATATAAAAAAAACTCCTTTCCCCCCAAAAAAATTAACATCTGTCAAATATATAGGTGTTGAAGTAAAGGATCTCATGCCCACTTCAACGTGAGAGTTTGCAGGTGAACGCTGTAAAGACTTGTGTCTTACTTCTAAACAAGTGTGAAAACATGTCGTTTTCTGACTGTGAGGTTTACCTGTAAAGCTTTACTAGGAAAGCTCCAACTTTTTTTTTACTACAAAAGCTAATAATGTATATTGGAAACCACTGACCATGATTCAGAGAGATGCAAAAGAGAACTCTGAGGCTGACTGAACTATAAAAGCACTAATTAACTAAATTAATAATACTAATACAAGTTTACAAGCTTTACTATATTATTTCCAACCAAGAGGTCAAAAACCAGCAGCCACATTTTCCCACGTGTCATCTAAAAATAACTCTGTTGTGCAGCTAAGAAGGTACAAAATACACCTTCAGCATCTAGTACTATAGAACAAATTATAGTATAAAAAATTTAAGATATTTTGTCTAATAAATAGAATGCAAATACTAGCAACATTATTGTTACTTCTTACAAACATCTATTTTTTAATTAAGAATTCAAAAATATGCAATCACAATACTGTTCTGATAAGGAGAATACCTTATCTAGGCATCATAGCTTCAGCTGCAACATTACTATAACACAGTGTCCCTATGTATTGTTTTAAACAGTTTTGAAATAGCCTTTCTTCTCTTCAAAAGTTAGTGTAATTGCTATTTTATACATTCCTTTTTATTTTTACCTACTATTTAATACCAGTCACAAAAAGAATAGTAATTCAGTGTATTTTCTTTCATAAAGCAGCTCACTCTCACCCTATTCAAATCTATCATTTTTCAGAACTAAGTGTTTATTTTTGCATAAGCATAGCTAGCAGTCTATGCTGGGTTATCTATAATACATGCTGTGTGATTAAAGAAATAAAGCATAGCTTTAATTAGCAGGTAAGAAAATCTATTTCAGTGTTTCATTAAAGGCACAGAGAAGTTTTCACTTCTTTGTGATGGAGAAAGACTAGAAAAAATATCCTAGAATAACATGAATTTTCTTTTTCATGGGCTTTTCTAACTTTTAAGAAATTTATATTTCTAGTTGTAAATCAAACAAACATTTTATTCCTCCTAGTAGCGTGCTTGCCTTGTTTCATTTACAAGAAAAGTAGATACAAAAATATTCCCAAATTTTCACAGCAAATAAGCGTAATAAAAAACCCAAAGCCTAAATCCTGTAGCATTTTCTTTTTCTGTGCCTTCAGTAAACTTTCACAGTTTTTTAATACTGATTGTAACAAGGTTTCAGAAATCACTTTAATTTCTAATCCCTTTCATTTATTTATTTATTTTGCATTATAATAGGATTAATACAATTAACTCTGTGGTGACATTTTTCCTATAAGAAAAGGAAAGGCTCTGTCCTTATACCTACAGTTAAAGGGAAAATGTTCTCTCTTTGTCTAATCAGACTTAAAGAAAGAAATTTGTCACTTCACATCCTGAAATAATGCATCTTAAGATTACATGAAAATTCAAGTAGGAAGGGAAATTGTGCGGTCTCTAGTCCAAGTTTCCAGCTCCAAGGAGGGTCAGCTGTGAAATCAGACTTGGTTGCTTAGATTCTTGAACAGGTGCTCCAGCTGGGTCTTGAGCACTTCAGAGAAGGGAGCTAGCACGGCATCTTTGGGGAATGCAATGCATCACTGGGCAAGGATGAAAACCAGTCTTCTTATAGCCAGTCTTCTTGTTATTGTTCCCCTCTGCTCTGCCCTTGTAAGGTTTCATCTGGGGTCTCCAGCACAAGAAGGACATGGAGCTGTTGGAGAGCGTCTGGAGGAGGGCCATGAAGATGCTCAGAGGGCTGAAGCACACCTCTCTTATGAATAAAGGTTGAAGGAGTTGAGCTTGTTTAGCTTGGATAAGAGAAGGCTCCAGGGTGACCTCATGGTGGCCTTCCAGTACTTGAAGGGAGCTTACAAGCAGTAGGGGGCCAGCTTTATGGTCTGATAGCGATAAGACAAGTAGGGATGATTTTAAAATAGAGGAGGTGAAGTTTAGGTTAGATTTTAGAAAGAAATTCTTTACTCAGAAGGTAGTGAGTTAGTAGCACAGGTTGTCCAGAGAAGCTCTGGATGCCCCATCCCTGGAGGTGTTCAAGGCCAGGTTGGATGGGGCCCTGAGCAGCCTTATTTAGTGAATGTCAACCTTATCCACAGAAGGGAGTTGGAGCTGGATGATCTCTAAGGTCCCTTCCAACCCAAGCCATGCTTTGATTCTATGATTCTGTTATCTCTTGTCTCCCCACCATGTACCACTGTGGTTCTGTAACCTCCTTGCCAGTATCAGGGGCTGCTTTAGCGTACCCCCAAAGACACCTTGCCTCCAGTCTGCATCAGTCAATGTCCCTCAACCTCTCTTCCTCAGAACAATGCTACTGTCCTTACTAACCTAGTGGCCCTGTGCTTAACATGCTACAGTTTATTAATTTCTTTCCTGTACTGGGGTGGGGAGGGTTGGAGAGCAAGACTGTGCGCATTTGTGCATAATGAAGATATCTTCTCTTAATATGCTTGCTGTATATTTTATAATGCAAATCTTCAGTCTGTCTTGCTGCCAGGGGCTTCTTCTCCCCATGTGTAGGACTTCACTTTTGCCTCTTACTGAATTTCACAAGGCTCCTGTCAGTCCACTCCTCCCTCCCGTCTAGGCCCTTTTGGACAGCAGCCCTGCACTTGAGCGTATTGACTGATTCCCTCAATTTGGTATCATCAGCAGTCCTGATGAGTTTCCAGCACCCTTGCATAGACACTTACCTGCTTTTGTTGATCTTGCTCCTGATCACAAGCAATAGACAAGGCAGATATGCAGTTCTGTCCCTAACACTCTCAGAACTGAAACTTCCTGATGGGGAGCCTGCCCTTGAAAGCTGCTCTTTGGTAAGATCACAGTAACATCATGTTCCTCAAAGGACCACAGTACCCAAACAAGACAAAACCTGGGTAACTTTCCATATTCTAATTCTTTAGGTGATTATCCTGTCAGTGCAGCTGTTTGCAGAAAATATGATAAATTAACAATTACACGTGATTGAGTTTACCTTTTAGATTAACACATCCAAAGTTTGTCATCTACAAGCAAGACACTTATATCTGCCACATATGGCCCATTTCAGCTATCCTCTGAGATACCCTGCATTTATTCTGGCCTCCTAGTATCACTTCATGTAGGATGTAGGTCTCCTACAGGCCCTCTGTCATATGCATCTGTTCCAAGAGGATGTCTCACATACCCTGCAGCATTTCATGTGGTACTTGCTGCATACAAAGGTATTGGTGATTTTGACCTAGAAGATTTTGCTTTTTCTATCATTCTTTTGGTTTAACTATGACAGAGGCCTACAGTCCATTGATTACACATTAGCATTTAAACACCTAACACATATTTAGACGCCTACAGCTGCTTGCACTCACTGCAAAGAGAAAGCCAGCCACAGCTTGAGATCATGGCAGATGACAGCAGATAATTACAGCTCATGAAATGAGAAGTTCATTAATTATTCACTTGACTCTAAAAGCCAAATGATTAATTTAAACAATATCACAAAATTATTTGAATAAACTATTTCATAATATTCAAACATCATTTTGAAAGCATCCAGATGAATTTCTAGATGCCCTCCTAGATTATCCTAGATATTTCTTCATGAAAAACTTCGTTGTATTAATTTGTCCTATAATTGTCTTATATTATCTTTCAGATAATTCTGGGGTATTATTTATCTCAAGCAAGTTTACTGATGGAAACTAAACCCATCATCTCATGAAATCTGTGGTTTGTCCTAATCTACCTGCACAAATTAATGCTGTTTGTATACCCTATACAATTAACAGTGCTGTGGGATCCCTTTATTTGATCAAGTCTTCATAAACAAATGAAAACCTTTTCCTTTCTGATATCTTGGAAAATGCATGTTTATAGCAAACCGACACTTTTATTCAGATTTAGAACTAAAAAGTACAGCAATGGTTCCTTGAAAATGCTTAAAATAGATAAGATAGATTGACTGATTGCATATTCCTTTGAATTATTGTGAAAGCACCAGAATATCTAAATCATGCCATGAAAAAGTGGAGTTAGAAGTTATATAACTTCAAGTTGCTATAAATTGCTTCTTGTTGAAAGCTATATAAAACGTTCTCAAATCTGTCATGTTCCACCTCTTCTCCTTTAAAAAAATCTAAGTGAAAACGTCCAAGAAAAACATGAATCAGGTGTATGGTATTAAACTAGAGCAAAATATACATCAACGTAAAGACAGAACACTCTCTCACAGATTAATGTGAAAACTTGTTCCCTCTGTTTTATGTCCAGAGTGCACTGATGGCAATAAAATATGCCTTATTAGGTTAACTAAACCAATATAGCTAATTCAGCAACAAAACTTCTTTCCCATCACACGCTATCTCCATTGGCACTTCAATACATTTTCATTTGTTGAATACAAATTATGTTTATCTTCTGCTGCTGATATTCATATGTTCTCTCAAAACATGCTATCTGAAAACAGATAGGAAAATACATTTTCTGTTCCTCCTCTCAGTCAGGCACGTATCATGTCTGCACTGCCACAGCTTCCCAGAGAACATGTGCTACAATGTCTGGTCTGACCCTGGACCTTAGCAAAAGGACATTCTCAAAATTTGGATTTGTTTGACCTGCAATGATGTGGGAGGAATGGAGCATAAAGACTAAGGGAGCATGAAGGAGACAGAAATTGCTTTATTTGTAGTGGTTGGAACTGAAGAAATTAGCACAGTAGATGGCAGAAGATAATAGAGGTTAAAGCTGAAGTTTCCATTTTGATTTAGAATGGAACTTCTTTTTCAGTTTCTTAGCTGTTTAATAAAAAATAGATAAAAATATAACAATTTATAAGAAAAATATAGTAGCAAAGGTGCATTTCTAATGAAAAAGGCATCAGCTGGCAAAGCAAATTAACAAAGGGGTCAAGACAGAATTGCATTTGAAATGTTAAAAGCGTACATCACCAAGCACTAAATACCACTCTATGACTATATCCTATTTTGTACTCTGAAAGACAACAGCCTCCTACAGCAAACAAAGACAATTATAAGACAGCTACCATTTATCCCAGAAAAGCTTTTTGCTACTTAGAAAAATACTAGAAGGGAAAAACAGCCCCTTGTTAGTTGAAATTAGCTGAAATTAGCTCCTCTGATTATCTGCTCTTTAAATTGGAAAAAGAGGGTTTTTTTTTGTTCAGCATGATTTATTTTTAGACTGGCAAAGAAACAATGATAAACAGAACTGAAGCTCTGTGGGCACCTTCTGAGGTTAAATTACCTTTCATGCCATTTGCACAGAAGATTGTTCTCAAGCAGCTTGAGCAGATGGTCGGGACACCATTGTCTGTTTGCTTGTATCCACAAAGGTAAACGATGGCTCTTTGAAATCCTGAACAATATGACCCTCGTGATGTTTTATGAACTTTGGCTGCCAAGGAGAAAAACAAAACAAAATAAATAACACAAATAAATATAAAGTTAGTTGAAAGGGAGAAAGATCTGACTGATGAAATCTCATTTTAAACTATTGCCCCCTACTTAGCTCTCCCCCTTTAACAAATGTATATACATCTGTAATCTGAAACTATTTCTCTAAAAGGAATGAATATATTCCAGAATACTCAGCAAAGTGGGTGAAAACTAATCATACAAATTGTTCATTCATTCACTGAAATAAGAATCTGTCATCCCTGAGTAAGTGCTTCTACTATGCATGGCATTTTCAGGAGCATACTGCCAAATAACAACCAGTTCTGCTTATGGGGCCACAGAGATGGTCACAGATTTCCAGGACCACACTAGAGCGGACAGCTGCCAGAACATGGGCATCCACCCACTTTGGCTGCTGGTATTGGAAGAGAGGTCATGAGAGAAGCAGAATATGCTAAACATAGCTTTTAGGTTTCTAAAAATTTCCCAAATTTCTTTGGAAACAGACCTGGTCAAACATCTCAACATCAATAAGGGGAGACATTATTGCTCTCTATAACTACCTGAAAGGATGTTGTAGTGAGCTGGGGGTCAGCATCTTCTCTCGTGTGACTAGTGATAGGACTAGAGGGAAGGGCTTCAAGCTGTGCCAGGGAAGATGCAGGTTGGGCGTTAGGAAATACTACTTCTCTGAAAGATTGGTCAGGCACTGGAATGGGCTGCCCAGAGAGGTGGTGGAGTCACTAAGCCTGGTGGTGTTCAAAGAGCATTTGGATGTTGTGTTGAGGGACATGGTTTAGTGAGAACCATTGGTGAAGGGCGAACGAATGGTTGGACTGGATGATCCTGTGGGTCTTTTCCAATCTTAGCGATTCTATGATTCTGTGATCTCCAATGCAAGCCTTTTGCAACAAGCAACTTGCTATAAAAGCACTTCTATTTAAGCATAGTACTGGTAAGAAAGAATGAACTTAAAGATTAGAGAGGGCATGTACAGTCATGAGGACCTTAAGTTTTATGAACAATACTTGGGATGTCAGAGTAAAGTGAGAAGACATTGGTCTTTGGATTTGCAATTAATATTTGCATAACCTCTCACTCTAAAAATATTCTGAAAGAAAAGGAAAAACTAAGTTGTTGAATATGGACAGAATTGGATGAAATCAGTGGAGGGGCCACTATGCAGATTTCAATACACACAGCAAAATAAGACAGAATTGGAACTGAAAATAACAGGGAAATAGATAACTATGACTCATCAGCTGCTCTGCTTTCTAAAGCGAGCAAGTACTGCAAAACATTTGGTTAACTGAAGTTGCATATGAAAATAGGTGTCTCTGTGATAACTGCTTGTTTAAAGTGACACAACAAATAAAATTCATATCCTCTATTTAATATCATGCTCAACAGTAACAGTGGATAAACATTTCCTTCATTCGCATTTCAATGATTGATTGGCTTTATGTTATTTCTCTTTGCTTTTCTGTTGTCATATTCAACATGCATTAGAACAAATGTGCAGCTTAAACATTTAAGATTCTTGTCAAATTTTTAGAAACTGTTAATACTCACTGGAATAATGGGAGAGAGGAAAGAAGAAATAAGTATGAAATAACATAATTCTGAATGGGAACTTAATAAAACATCATTTTAAGAGACTGGGGAAACAGAACAAATTTATGTTCATAGAATGAATCATAGAATGGCCTGGGTTGATAAGGACCACAATGATCATCTAGTTTAAACCCCCCTGCTATGTGCAGGGTTGCCAACAACTAGGCGGGCCAGAGCCACATCTGACCAGGCTGCCCAGAGCCACATCCAGCCTGGCCTTGAATGCCTGCAGGGATGGGGCACCCACATCCTCCTTGGGCAACCTGTTCCAGCGTGTCACCACACTCTGTGTGAAAAACTTCCTCCTAATATCTAACCTAAACCTCCCGTTTCAGTTTAAAACCATACCCCCTTGTCCTATCACTATCCACCTCATAAACAGCTGTTCCCCTTCCTGTTTATATGCTCCCATCAAGTACTGGAAGGCCACAATGAGGTCTCCCTGTAGCCTTCTCTTCTCTAAAACGTTCATTTGAGAATATGAGAGAAAGCCTCGATTAGGAGACTCTTCTAATTCTCCTCTTTGCCCCAGAAAAGGATAAACAAATGGGAAATGTTATAAGTATCAGCTTTTCATGGAAAAAAAGACAAACAAAAAACTCTTCTCCACCTTGAGAAAACTCTGTTTCTCTTCCCCCAGTTTATTAAAATAATAATAATAATAATAATAATGGAGGTTCTCAGTTGTTTATCTCCACTTAACATGCCAGGCTGTATCTGCCTATTTGCAAATACGTAAGAATGAAAGTAATGAATATGCTCATTCATCTTAAATATGAACTGAATGGCTGAGATAATCCATCTCTCAGCAAATCCACACTGTCTTCCACCATCGGTGGACTTCACTTTGAAGATTGGTATTATTATATCTGGACATTCTGAACACGATTTTTTTGTGTGAATAAACCTGATTTTTTTTTTTTAAACATTATTATAAAAAAAACAGTAAGTGATGAAGTGGTCTCACAGAAATATAAGCGTCCCCTTTCTCGAAACCAAAACATTTTCATAGGAAGCAACAAAGTGTACATTTCGATTTCCCAGTTGAAGGGCATCTGAATAGCACTAAGGCCCATGCGTTCTGATCAGATGTTCAATGTCACCAGTGTTAAAGAACTGGATAATTTTAATAGAAAATACAGCAAACCAGTAGTATTCACAAATGTACTTTTTGAAAGAAGTGCTAAATAACTTCCATATTGAAAGAACTGGAGCAACCATAAACGTTTTAGCTTTCTGTCTACCTCTCTCTACATATCAAATTGCCCAGAAGGGTAACAACAAAATTAATTTGAAAACATCAAGAATAAAACTTCAGCAAATCAAATGAAATTTCACTTTTTTTTCCTCCCACTATGAGCAAGAAACACCACAAACATCAGACCAAATTACTAGTTAATCCTGTAAGGTGGGTCACAATTAATGTGCACTAATGAGTTTTCAGCTAACTCAGCTGCTGCAAGCACTGAGATAGATTTAGGCTGTTTTTCCCTTTATACAACTGGGCATTAGTATGTTTTCTGATGACTAAAGCTAGTTTCCTTTCTGCACATTTAGAGGCATAAAGGGCCCCAGCGGGAAGGTTGGGAAGGTGTTCCCATCTCTCTCTCCTGTATGCAGTAAGTTAATTCAATCAATCATTATTTATGGAGGGGGAATATACTGAAAACTCTCAGGAAGGAGACTCACTAAAAATAAGGAAATGAATAACAAATTCAGATTTAACAGTGTGGTTGCACAGCACTTGATTCCAGAAGGAATTCCTCAGCACTTAACTCCTTTCAGACTACATCTAGTTGGTGAGTCCACATAAATGGAGCAGATTACAGTGAGATTACTGAAATCTTATGTATGGATATCTCCCAGTCAGCAGAATATATTGCAAGCATTGTTCATAACAACAGAAGGGAGGGAACACAAAATGGAGAAGTAGTCCTTAGCCTCAGTAACCTGAGTGAAAAGCTGGAACACATTTTGAACAGTTATTCTGAATGAGGCACTTCAAAGGTAAAAGAGCATGGTAGTAATATTTTGATCAGGAAATCAGAAAAATGAAAATTTGGTGTTGAAATCATTAAAACATACCTTTTAAATCTTTTCTTGCTGCATATATATTATCAAGCTTGTAGGTTAAGACATTTTTATGATTAAATCTCCAATTTAACACAGATGTGTGCGTTGGAAAGACTACTTGAAATTGCATATTCTAAAAATGGTAAAACCTCATGCCTTACAAGAACTACCAAAAACATATCAAAATCTGCAGTGTCACAAGCTGTGTTAAATACTGATGAGTTTTAGGGTGTCTTTTCCAAGCATTCATTTCTAAAATTTTAGCTGCACTTCCAAGGCATCTGTGCTTCCAAGAATTAGTTTCAGAATTTCTGTTATTTCTGCGTGTCCTTATTCTATTGTAATTCTTATCAGAATAAAGAACTGTTTTCTAGTATAAAAACATCATTACCTCTCCCACACTGGGAGTCGAAGATTTGAAGTGAAGACCCAACAATAACAGGGTTCCACTAAACAAAATTCTTAGCTGGCTCCACTAATGTTCTGGACCTCTGAAAATCTCTGCAGAGACAAATGGCAACTATCTGAACTCCCTAAAACTTCTGTAGGTCACCAAAGCCATATTACCTACATATTACTTCATTTGCCTGGAAGTAGAATCAAATTATAACTTATCTGATGTAAAGGGAAACAACTTTGTTCTATTGAAACAGAGCAACTGAAAATCCTTCCTTCCTTCATTGTAGTAGTGGCTGGAGGGAGCTACAGAGCTCCCCTTTTGGAGCAATTCAAAAGTTGATGGGACACAGCTGTGAGTTATCTGATCTAGCTTTGAAGTTGGCCTTGCGGTCCAGAAGTCCTTTTCAAACTATCATTTGAGTCTGTGCAAAATTACTGTGGTTCAGCTGAAGACAACGTAATCACCAGCAGAAAAGGTATGAATTTTATCTGCTTCAGACACTTAAAAAAAAAAAAAAAAAGTGAAGCTGGGCCATGGAGTTTCAAATCACCAGAGTTGCTTTACAATAGCCATAAGAGAACAGCAGCTTAGCTTTCATGTTTCAGAAAGACAAAAGCTGTTCCAGTACTATAAAGTCTTTAATTCCCATCTTACCCATGGATCAGCAATGATTCCAAAGGGCTACTAACAGCCAAAAGTCACTAGTATAGTTACCTGCCATATCTGCGTTTTACTTTGAGGTCTCCCTTATCACTAATAATGAGGCTGACTTTGCTAAATCTCGTAAGGGAAGCCAAGAAACAGCCTGAGGTGGTACTGAAGTGGAAAACAGAGCAAATTAAACTAGTTGCGTTCCTGCTTCACAGCCAACTGCAATTACCTTACTGGAGAGATATTATCCAAAGAAAACACTGAATCACACAAACAGGAACCATTTCATTAACATCCCCAGAGTGAACCTTTCCTCAGGTGTAATTTGAGGAGCCCTTAAAATATGCAATTCTATCCACAACTTTCAGTCCTCAATAGATTCCTACTGTAATTCTAGTTTCCCTCTACAAGAAATCCTGCAGTTAAATCTACTTTCAGAATGACTTTCCTGATTAATTACTCTATAATGTCTGTACTCTGTTGGGTAAAGCTTTTTTTTGTTTGTTTGTTTAAAAGTAATCCTTTTCCTCTGAACGCTGGCAATTTTGGAGCTGAGGGAATGAATCACCACCACTTGGTACTGCCATTCACACTACTGGGATGTGTACACATGTGAAGTCACTCTGAGCCACACTTTCTTATCCTCCTCAGTGAGCTGTGGATTGTAAGTTGAAGAACTATATGGATGTGAAGAACTTGTAGGCTATCCAACATTTCTATCAAAAAGACTAGAGTAACTTCCAAGATACTGGAGATACATGAATTGTGAACAACTCCAACTCTGAATTTTGAATGCTAACTTGACCAAGTCTAATATTTGCTGAAAAAATCCCACAGATAACAAGCAAACAGGCAGAACACAGAAATACAGGGTACAGTTCCCATAGGGAAATAGAAAGAAAATAAAGCTTTGTCCTGTGTTAAGCTTCACTGTGAAGGGTGGTGAGGCAGTGGAACAAGTTGTCCCAAGGTGGTGGATTCCCTGTCCTTGAAGATGTTCAAGGTCAGCCTGGATCAAGCTCTGAGCAATCTGATGTAGCTGTAGGTGTCCCTGTTCATTGCAGGGGAGTTGGACTAGATGGCCTTTAAGCATCCCTTCAAACTCAGATGATTCTATAGCTTTCTGAAAGACAAATTCATTTGGCAGACCTGATCAGTGTTTTGATTTTCACTCTATCTACGTATGAAAAAGGAAGTAATGACCTCTTGATTTTTCACACGAAAATGACAGAGGTACTCCTTACAGCAGAGAACAAAATGTTCAGTGGCATTATTTGAGATTCAAGTATCACTAAGCATCGTCTAGTTTTCAAGAAATCTGTGCAAGGGTCAGTGATACCTCCAGGTATCAACTCTACTAAAGGGCAATTAACTATGGGTGCTTATGGGTTTTGAAAGGTTATTTTATCTGGATGTAGGAGAGTAAAATTTTAGAAAAAAATGTTTCCACAATATAAAAAATGTTTTTTCTGTCTGCTTCTGTTAGGGAAAAATAAAACAAACTAAAACCAAAACAAAACCACCTTTCAATAAATAATATAAAAATTAAAAAAGCAATTTAATTAAACTTTACAAGGATGCTATGCAACAACATATTAACATATTGATAAATTTACATTGATGACTGAAGGGCAGAGCTGTATAGAAAAATCCACTGAGTATGAAAGACTGAAACAGATATTATCTCATCAGCTTCACAGGGGCCCATTTCACCTGAATTTAAATGACTTCAGTAAAATTATGCAGTGAGTCAGCACAGAGCCCAGAATAGAACTAGGGAATTGTGGCTCATTGTCTTTAACCATTAATTCACACTCCCACATGGAGAAAATGGATGTTACTATCTTATTAAGTCCCACAATATATTTAAATCATACCAATACAGTGAACCATATTTTAGAAAAAAGACCAACAAATCAAAAACCCACAAACCTAACTACAAACTGAGATGTATGCCTAACATTCATAGTGACCCAAGCTTCAGGACGGATACAAGTAGAAAAGAGACAATACTTGTACAAACTGAAGGACCTAACAGATTTGGCTTTCAATCCCCTAGCTTTGACAACTTTGGGTTCTCTTATAACTAAAATATGTCAATCTCACTTTAAAAGCAAAACAAAAAGATTGCAGAGTCTCTAACCACAAAGAAGCTCCTTACATTCAGTCAATCTTTAATAAATATCAAAAACTCTCTGATTTGATCTCCTTTAAAATCACACGCAACTACAGTACTGCTATGAAGTGTTTCAATAGATAGAGTACTGGAAATCTGTCACCTAACACCAAATCTCACTTCAGTAAAGGATTCGAGTGGATGGATGGCCTGAATGTCTCCATTTATATAGAGCTTTCTGGTACAATTAAGAGAATCTGCACGAGCATTAAATAAAGAATGTAGATTCTGATGGCATTTAGATAAAGTTAACATTTAGTAAGGAAATATGTCAACTCCGTGTTGCTTAGCAAAACTATCTTTTTAATGATATGTGATTTTTAAAAAAATTAGATATGAATTTGAGAGAATATTCTTTCTTTCTTTCTCTCACACATTCTGTTTTTCATTCTGTCTTGTCATATGGTCCCCTTTTCACAATGCAAATATGAAAGATCTATTTTGAAGTCACTAACAAGTCCACAAATGCTGTAATGTTAGCTTAGTATGAATCACAAAATCAGCATTTCCTCATATGGAAGATGCTCTAGGACCCTAATCATCTTTGTTGCCCTCTACTGAGCTCTTTCTAGGAGATCCGTGTCTTTTTTGAACTGGGAAGCCCAGAATTGGACTCTGCACTTCAGATGTGGCCTCAGCAGTGCAGAGTAGAGTGGGAGGATCACCCTCCTTGACCTGCTGGCCACACTCTTTTTAATGAACTCCAGGATTTTATTGACCTTCTTGGACACAAGGCCACACTGCTTGCTCACAGCCAACCTGTTATCCATCAGAACACTCAGGTCCTCCACTACAAAGCTCCTCTCCAGAAGGTCATCCCCTAATCCATACTGATGCATGCATTGATGACGCATGTAAACTGTGTCTACTCTGTTCTAAAACTAGTATGAACTGGTTCTAGATCTCTTCTGATGTTGCATATTCACAAATATGACAAAATATTTTAAAAATCATATTTTTCATCTCAATATGCTTGAAATTCTCACTAGTCACTAGAATTATACAAGATACTGTATAAATATGAACAATTTACAACCTGTTTCAGGTAAGAGGCAACCCACTGTTTCCCTTCAACAGGCAAAGGTTTAGAACTCTACATATTCCTAACAAGCCAACTGTAGCTAATTGGCATGAGTAGATTGTGTTTCCATTTTTTACTGTTGCAGAAAATTCACCCTGTGCTCTCAGTTCTTCTAACAAATAGAGGGGCATAGCCAATATGTTTTCTCCTCTGCTCCCCTAGTTGCTCACAGCAGATGATAGCAAGTAATTACTCATAATTCTCTTTTCTGCAGTGAGTATCTTGGGTTGAGCACTGCTGAGTAAAGGAAGAATGACTCTCCTCAATCTGCCAAAGCATGAGACACTGTTCTATAGAAAATTTTACGATCTGAAAACGCAACGTCTTAAAGAGAAGGCCTCTTCAAAATTTTTAAGAGAATGTTGGAGCATCTTATAAAATTTCATGTGTAGACAGATCTTTATAAAATACATGAATTTGTCTCTTGTTAACTTCCAGAGGCCCTTAGGAGAGAAACCTTTGATGCCTATGCACCATAGGACTGAAAAAATGTTCAGTTAAAGTTGTTTCAACATATGAAATAAGGAATGAAACAGAAGAGGGAGCTGAAAAGCCAACTGGAAGATGAAAGAGCTTGAATTATTTAATTACTGTCAGCAAGGTGAAATTTTCTTGAAAGACAGAAATAGACATGAATTACCAATATTATCAGTGAATTACAATCAACTGGCTTCAATAAGATTTCTAAGCTGTATCTCTTCTGACTGGAAGACAAAAGTTTCACACATAGTCATGTACCCTTGCAGAATCTTCCCAACTTCGCGTGGCATTAAGAGTGGTTTAATTGTTTCACATAGTTTTCTTGGAAACCATCTTTATAACACTGTTGGTAGACACGTAAGAATGAAATGATCATTTTGATAATGTTGTATTGTTAACACTAGTGCTGTTTTTGAAAGTCAACAAGGGACTTTCAAACAAAGTCCCTTGTTTGAAACAAAACAAACTTTCAACAAGCAGTGAAACAGAAAAAATTTAATAGTTTGGCTAAGATCAAGCATCAAATCACTAGCAGAGTTGAGAAGATTCAGAATACATCTGAGATTCTAAAGATTCTAAAGATTTCTATGGAAAATCTTCAGAACACCGATCATGCTTTGCTCAGTTTATACTTACAGGTTTTTTCAAGAGTAAAAATCTTTTCTAAATGGTGATCAAATGGAGGTCAAATTCTCATACTCCCTGTGTTAATCTCCTCAACAAAAATCTATGTAGTTTGCACCAAAAAGTAATGCCTCCCATTTATTTCCACAGAAACTACAACAGATACAAAGAGCACAATAACGTCGTTCTATAGAACAAATTCTCAGCTACAGAACACTATTTTTTTTTCAGTACAGTCACCACCAGTAGCTATACATTTTTGCCAGTGATGAACAAGAGCCTACATGCTGTGCTTATAAAAATCTGCACCAGCAGAGGTGATTCACTGTCACCATTAGTGCTGCTGAAATTCACTATCTCCTGCCTCACTGTGCTCACAGCCACTCTTTGGTCTCCAGAAACATTCAGCAAGTGTCAATGGATGATATTTTTTCTGCATGGAGAAATTCAGTTATACCCCTTTGCTTCATATGCACTTCCATGTCAGATGTCATTTTTTGTCAGACAGCCCCTCTGCTGCCATCTGTCACACGGCAACAACATGTAATGGAATATTGGTGGGAAGGTTCAACCTCTACTGCCATACCACCGGTATCTACCTCTGACCTAATGGGCCAACATGGTAAAATAAGAGGTGTTATTTTCAGAACAGCCTTCATACCTCATGGGGAGGCCCTTCTCAACAACACCAAAGAGTCTGCAGGCAAAACCATCTGAAAGGTGTAATCAGCTAAAAACAAATTCAGAATGCAGTGAAGTTATCAGTAACAACAGCAACTAATATCCATATTCCTGCACAAATACCCCAAACTACTTGGCTCTGGATCCTCTTAGTATTTGCTGGAGTATTTGTTTCTTTTGTGGAAACAGTCTAGGCATTGAACTAAGAGATTAAAATGAGAAGCAAGTTTTGAATTTCAAAACTTCATTACGATGATGTTTGAGGACAGCTTAATTTCACGCATCTTGTGTGAGAGTAAGGGACTGCTGGGAAAAGCATTACAGCCTGAGGCATTAGACCTTTGCTTGGTTCTGAGAAACAAAAATACAATCTGGCAAACTGTTACTTCACAGCAGTATGATGGCAGAAAGAAGCATTAATTGTCTTTGACATTTACTGCTGCATCATTGCTACTTACTGAGCATGAAATCCTAAGCCATGTCTTTGTTGCATTTTAATAGTTATCAGAAAACTGACATGCAAAGATTGTGTGGTAGCCCTAAAAAAGGCTTATCACCTGCACAAGAAAGTAACATCTTGTTTGCACAGCTTTCAAAATCTACCTTCATTTCCAGGGCAAAAACATGACAAGAGTTGTGGTGGGTTTTTTTGTTTGTTCGTTTGTTTTTGTAACATATGTTTATTTCAGTATCATTTAATTGTTCAACTATTGGCATGAAGAACTGTTCAAATTCTGGCAAATTTTTATTCTGTACTATAAATAAATGCATCCTTTACAGTGCTCTCTGCTTTCTTGTGTACTTTAAGTCTTCTAAATATGATTTTAGTGATGTAATCAGCTGCTTTAAAAAACATAACCTAATTGAAGTAGTATTCTGAAGAGCATTATCTCTATGACTATAACTTCCCTAATGCATAGCTGTAAACAGAAAGAATGATGGCAAGTGTCCTAGATAAATGTGTCCTCATAGCTGTCACTCCTTAGTCTTGACCTTCTGACACTGTTCCAGCTGTGCAATGATGGACCCAGAATTAAGGGAGGGACAATCTCAGGCTCATTCTATTCCTGGCAAACTCCTAGTATTTCTCTGAAAAAACACATAATCTCAAGTGTAGTGGGCTACAATAAATTTCTAACACATAATCAAAAGGAATATTGAACCTTCCTACAGCTTCTCACCTGCTATTAAAATACATTAAAAAAAAATCAAATAGTTCTAAATTAAATGTCATCCTTTTCTTACAGCTAGTTGGATGTTTCTTTTTGTGTGTGTGTGTGTGTGTGTGTGTGTGTGTGTGTGTGTGTGTGTGTGTGTGTGTGTGTGTGTGTTTATTTTGAGCTGTATAATACAGAAAGCACCAGTTTCATCAACCTCATTTCTAAGGAATCCTATTTCCAGTGCTTGGGGTTTTTTTTGTTTGTTTGTTTGTTTTTTGGTAAACATCAGAAAAGAAGATAAATGACATTAAGTAATTCTGACTTCTGACTTAACGTATTTAGAATTGTAATCTATATTCTGTGTAATTCAGTGCACAATGGTAATTCACCCAAGAAATGTTTGTCTTCAAAAACAAATTATAATTAAAAGAAATCTGAAGTAATGAGAGAAAATGCAAAATAGGATGAGAAACTATGACCACTGCAGAATTCCAGTGCAACTAGAGAACAATATTTATCTTCCAAAATACATGTTGCATTATACATAGAGTATTCGTACAGATAGATAGATAGATTTTGCCTAAGAAATCTGTTTTACGATACTAGGTGATACCTGAATACAATATTATCTTGCAGTCAGGAGACTTAATACAAGGTCATATATCATTTGCTTACATAACTAGAGACTGAATGTAAGTTTCCTCTACCTTCAAATTTTAAAGGAAAAAAACCCCACAAAAGTAAACAAAAACAAACAAAAAACCCAACTAACAACAAATGAACTTCATTGCTAAGTAGCAGTAAATTTTACTGAAACTTTTAAAACCAAATAAAACAAATGTGTTGAAACAACCGTACTAAAATGCAGCCAAGCCTCTTCCACTTTTTCCTGATTCTGCTTACACACACAATAAGAATGAATGATCTTTTATGATGGAGAAATTTGGAAACTTTTCATAATCTTCATTAATCATCTCTTTAAAAATAGAAAAAAGAAGACTTTCTGCCAAGAAAACTTTACCTTTGAAAATTCTGCCCAAAAAAGTTATTTTTTCCTTTCATTATTATTTTGTTAGGGAAATCACTGCTAGAATATTGCTTTGTACAATATCAGGCACAGAAGATGGAGGAGAGCATTTTCATACAGTACCGCTACTCAAACCACTTGAACTGTCCAACTGTCCATAAAAACAAAAAATTTCCCCCCAAGCCCAACAAACAATAAATATAAAAACCAACATCCCTTCACATCCTTAGTGAACTTGTGCCTGAATTAATGGTAACTGCCTACCTAGAACCTTGGTTCTCTTCCTATCCAAATTAGATTAGACATTGTAATGTGTCCAAGAAAAATTACAATTGGGCCTCAGTTTTCTTCCGTAATTTATGATTATAAAACAGTGCAACTGTTATACTGTACACTGACATTGTAGACTCAATCCCTGATGTTGTGCACTTAATTAACTATTACTTTTGTTTTCTAAACATACCAAACCTCTTCAAGAACTCTTTAACAAAGCCTCATGTAAGTAGTTACTCATGTCAGTAAAGACACTGCTGATTTAATTTAATTTTTAACTGCAAATAATAAGTTTCTTCTTTGAGAATGTGACCTGTGTGGACAACTGGGTAGCTTCAAAATCTAGGAACATAAGCCAGAAGATGAAAAAAAAGGCTGAATTTCATTAGTTAGACATCTGTCACCGATCCACTGAGTCCAGAAATTCATGCAATTATAAATATTGAAGGAGGTGTATTTTTTTTAATAATATCTGGATATATATATACATATATATATATATATGCCTCCTTTAAGTCAGTGGGAAAAAAGGACCTTAAGGTTGTGTCACAAGGAAAGTGAAGTAAATCAGGCACTACAAAGAAAGATGGGGTGGAAGCTTATTTATTTCCTCTATAAATTTGCACTGCTCTAACAACACCTTTTTTTCCTGTGGCTTTATGTACCAACCTTGATCCTGGCAGATCCTAATATATAAATGCTTAATGAATATCTTCTGGATCTAAAAAGGAAATACTCTGAAAAGATGACCTACAAGAATACTTAATGGATTTTAGATAAAATATCAAAGTTATTTGTTGTGTTCTTTGCTGTTTTAAGCCCCTAACATCACTGGTGAGTCCCACTTCAACATTCCAGGCTCTTCTGGAACTTGATCTTAAATACATGGACATTTTAAATATTGGATTCATAAATCTGTTCCAGTACATCTCATTTCTGTACATAGTGTTACACCTGTAGATCATGTACTGAGCAATGCATTCAAGGGCACTCTGTCTCAAGGAACATAAACCTGAAAGGGCTAAGCCAGTTCTGTATAGAATACTGCAGTTCAAACAGAGACTTCCTCCTACACCAAAATAGAGATAAAGTGATAATGTGGGTATTTTTAGAGAAAAAGAAGCCAAGTTCTTCTACATCAGCAAAATGCATCAATTTTTTAACAGCTACCTTATTTCCACTGACAGACACATAGGTAATGAATTTCACAACAGAGATCCACCCAGTGAACTCTACAGTAAATAAAATGGGATTTTTTTCTCCTTCCAGAGCAACTAAAGCATCCATACAATCGGAAACACACATACTGTGTATTACTTTGGAACAGAGACAAATAGTCTCTTCCCTATCCTATAGATAGGCATTGAGAGTAAGGATTCATTATCATTTCTAGCAGTGTATATTTGACAAGATCGTAATAGTTATCGTTTACATTTTGTAAATTAAAACTTCATTTGACCTAAGTATTTCAGCTAAGAAGCATAATTGTTTTGTAGACTATATGAAAGTCTGACTCATTAAGATTATACATTCTCAGCAAACAACAAAGTAATGAGAGCTCTTGCTCTCCTTTTAGAGAAGCAGACTTCAGATATAGAAATTTTCATGAATCTCTACAACACCACAAAGGATCTCTTGGAGCACTTACCCTCTGTTTTAAAGGTCACTACCTGACCATAGCAGCCTTTGGTAAAATCATAAATCTGCATTAAATCAAGGAAACAATTGAGGGCAAACCTCCCTGTACACTGATTCTTTTAATCAAAGTACTCGAAGTGTATCAAAACCATAACATTTTCAATTTGAAATGAGTTTAGAACAAATATACACATTTTGCCTGTGGAAGATATCATACCTTGGATATAAAAAAATTAGTAGCAGATATAATTACTTAACCTTAGAGAGAATAGTCCAACAGAACAGAAAGCACTGTCACAGGCTAATTTTTAGGCTTATGATTTACATAAATCATGAATGAGTTAACTTGTGAGAATAAACGGAACAGAAAAATATGCTATAACACTATCCAGCAACATTCTCCATTTGAATATACATAAGTAGAAGAAACTTCATTTTCCGAAGGAAAGTCACAACAACACAACTTCTAGTCTTCAAAGAAAGGAGACTCTGCTTCCTCTCTAGAGTCTCTTGACAGAAGGATCTTAGAAAAGAAAAAGATGATATCACATTCCAAAACCACAAGATGTAAAGCCTTGCAAACAAATAAGGATTGCAATTGATCATCTGGGTGAGAAAGTACAACAGAGGACAAGAAAAAAAAAAAAACCACAGAAATTAAAATATAGCTTTTTTTCTATGTGACACTTCTAAGAGGGAAAAGAAAATCCGCTCCAATTAAGAAAATATCAACACCTCAAGCGAGGATAACTTTGATCTTATTATTTGCCAGAGAAATTTCATCCCTTTAAAGCTTCAACCAAGTAGAACTAAGTTATTAAGGAGTAAGAAAACTTAAATAAGAACCTTTTAGAGACACCAAGGGCAAATTGACAGGTATACTATTTTGACTGGTTGGCTACATCACAGGAATTAAAATAATAATATATCTTTATTGGTAAAACAGTAGTCACGCATATTCACTTGAGTGTTGAGTGGCATTTTCATAAAAGAAGCACAATTTCTTATCAGTTTCAACCTTTTCAATTTTACTTCACCTTTTAGATTTGCAGTGTCACTTTAAAAAAAAATAACTGTCATCACTTTAAACAATATTAAAAAGTATTTAAAAAGTATTAAATTGTCTCTGAAATCTGAAAGTACATTTAATATTCATTTACAACGTTAGACCGACAGGCACAAAAACTCATGTTTATTATTCAAATAAATTACTAGCAAATCTGGAGCAGTATGAGCTTTTGCAGATACGCTGTATATCTTTGATCTTCCATTGTCATGCCACTTAGTATTGAGCTCTCCTAAAAAAGGAGGCACAGACCTCTCCTAAAGTGCTAGGGTATGTGCCACCCAAAGCGGGCTGCAAAGGTCCCCAACTAAATAACTAGAAAGACTTTCCAACAACAGCAGAGTGACAGTCATTTCCCACTGCTGTTGGTGACTGAGCACTATGCAGTAGTGCTCAGAACTCTCCAAGAGGATGACTTACTCCAGTGTTATGCCCTAAACAACTGCAAACTTTTCCATCTTACATGAGTTCAACAATCTTTAGACAAACAACAAGAATAGATTGAAAAACTCAAGAGGTGAAAAGACTTGCCTACAGCAAACCTGAGGTAAAAACAAAAGGGTGTTTTAACCTTTCATACACTAGATATAAGTAGTTAATTTATGTGGTAAGCCTAGTTTTGCCAGCTGATCAGGTCAGTTTTAATGAAGCAAATTGGTGACAGTTCATAGACTTCAGTATCAGCTCTCCATCCTCCACACCATTCAAACAGAAAAGGCTTAAAAGTAAAACAGTTACTCCTAATAGTAAGTGCCACCAGAAAAGATGAACATGAATAAAAGATGTGTAGGCCCTCCAAGATCCAATTGCACCTGTAGATACAGGTGTTAACAGGTGTTAACAGAAGTTTAATTTCAAAATCGGGAGCTTCAAGTGTGTTCAATTCTGAGCTGATAGATAAAGATGTGGCTACGCATGCTTGAATTCTAGTACCCCAACTCCATCATATTTCCATGAAACATAATATATACAATGTAGAGTCAATGTAAAATTAATGAACAAAGGAGTCTCTTGCTTACTGAAAGTATATAGTTTGGGCAGCAGCTTGTCTCAAGGTGGGGCATAACATTGCCGCTGGTCCTTCACGTCTCCAGTTTCTACACTGGTATTAGGTATTTGTATTTATTCATATTTACTATTCTGAGTTGTGCACTGATATTTTACCAGACACAAATAATCAGCAACACGGACCACATGGACCACTGCTAGGTCTACAATATTACAATGCCTATTATACTATTTTATATATATATATAAATAAACTTTTAAATGCTCGTTTTCAACTTATTTGGAAAATCTCAGTAAGGCAATGGGATTAAGCAAAACAGGATGACATTAATCATTCTCTGGTGAAGCTTAGAGTTTAGATTATTAAAAATATTTTCTACAGACAACAGAAGCAAAAAATGCATGACTTCTCACTCTGTGAAATCATCAGTTGTGACTTCTATATTATTAAATCTCTCTTGTAGACAAACTGACACTTATGGACTTAGTCATTCTATAAGCTAATCAGCACCTAAAATATTTTTCATCTGACTTTGAATGATATTTTAACAACTTAATATCAGCTCATATTGAAAGCTTGATTAACAGACCGGTGACAACAGCAATGAATTCTAGTGTGTGTGTGGGACCATTACTATGCTGTTAAAACACAAAAGGAAAATATTACCTCCCACAACTCTTGCTTTTAAAGTTGAGGAAGAGCTCGTGCAAAGAAGTTTTATATGGAATCCAGTTGCACCAACCTTCTCACACCTATAATCAGCACATGCATCTGCACATGAATTAAAACTTTTCACTTCCCCAGCCTATGGCCTAAATTCATATTCACTACAGATTCTGAACCTTAAGTAAGCAAAAAGGCTTGCTATATAATCTATGTCATTTATAACATAAATATTACTTCCAAAGGAGTGTTTCATTTGAATGTTAACTTTTAACTGTCTCATTAGCCATGAGAGAATAATGTGTATATTCCAGGATATTTCTCTGCATTTTGAAGAAGGTCTTTCACTTGTCATAGAATTTATACTAGTGCTGTTCTGCAGATCATAGAACACTAATTCAGTACTTTTTGTGGGAACAAAAATAACTGATTATGAGGAGTCACAAACTGAAGAGCATCAGCCTGTCTCTTCCTCAGATGTTGAAGCCAAACTGCTCTTGATGATAGCAGTATAAACAAAACTCAGTGGAAAAGACTCCTTAGGTCTCTAATTTCAGTATTTATCATAACACTGCCATATTAACAGGATAAACAGTACCAAGGTACTTACATGGAAACTCTAAATAGAGTTATTTTGCAGCAGTAAGTAAGAATGCTTACATCTTGCTTTATAGCAGATGGAAACAATTAATAGAGCCATTGTGCAAGGTGTCTAGGAACACAACTTACAATTCACTAATTAAGGGTGTCCCAATGTAAAGGTGCATTTTAAGGCTATCTATATCTGTTAGACAGCAATTTATATGTTTTTCCTTATGCAGATACTGTCAATTAAAAGATAATCTTATTTTTTCATTTCCATTCCCTCTACGTATGTGCTATGCCTCTAGTCATTACCACACTCATTAAAACACAGCAGCATTTTGTCCCATGTCAGCATTTAAATGAAGTATGAGGAGATATAACAATACAATTAACAGAAGTATTCCCAGTGAACAGGACTTTGAAAAACAAAAACAAAGAAGCCTTGATGGGAATGGTTCCGCACTTGAGGCGTACGTACAGAAATCACTAGAGCTTTTCATCTTTTTTTTTTAAAAAAGAAAACTGACAAGCCTAATAGAAGGAGAAAAAGAGAAAAACTACAATTTTAAAGCTTCATTTTTATTCAAGACATAGCACAAGGACATCCAGAAAGGCAGCCTAACAAAAACAAGACACAGTCAGAAACAAAGCCTAAGTTAGTGGAAAAAATGTATTCTTTTTGAGGTTTCTGCATAGCACCTACCAAAAGAACCTCTCTCCTGACTCATGTTTTTTCAAACTTCACAGATAAAAATAGCATGTTCATCTGAACAAGAGTGTCCCAAAAGACAAAACAAACAATAAGGTTATACCCTATATTAAAATTTGTGTACTTTCTGCTCATGCACTAAATACCTTTGTGTATTTCTTTACCCTGGACAAGATGAAAGGTCACTCTTCATATGCATAAGAAGCTAATCTCAACTGTAATTACACTACAGAATAAAACTCTTCACTTGAAGGTTAACTAGATTCAGAATAACCCAGTTCTCAGAGTGTTGCATTTATTTCAATTAAGTCAATCAACTTAACAAGGATTTAATTAAAAACAAGTTAGCAAGTAAGAATAAGTATTTGAAATTTAATTAATAAATACTTTAAATAAGCAAGATATAGCTAAATCAAATATGTAATTGTAAATGTGCTAGCCTATTATTTCTTTTGAGACATCTACTACCAATCAACAATAAAAAACACCCCACATGGGGAATACTACCATGCAGCTTATCCTAGCTTTCTACAGAGACAAATAAACACAGTGCACAGAAGCTAGAATACTGAGATTTCAGTGAATTAGGTAAAGAGATGAGTACCTATTTCCATTTATTTTAACTGGAGGGAGAATTCAAGGTTTGTCCACACTTTCTTTGCTCTATTTCACTCATTGATATTAGTATAAAACAGCCGTTCAAGGCCATTAAACAAAACAAAGAGTCTTTTCACTGAATTGCCATGCTTTGTTAGTTGTGAGGTTTCTTTCCCCCATGAGCACTCTGCAATTTGGTGAGCAGGAAGCACAATGCTAAAGGAAAAAAAACAGACAACTCTTAATATGAAGAGGTACATCAGACTTTCCCAATATGTACCTTTCCACAGTCTTCTGTAAAATTCTGCATCTTATCACTGGCTTTGGAGTCTAACAGCAATGCTTAGATCTCTGCCCTTCACAGTGCCATTCAGCATTTCTCTTGCATCTCACTCCTATGTAATATCATTATATTCTTTCTCTTCCTGTTTCTGACATTCCAGCAGGAAAACAATACAAAAAACAAAAAAAACAACCCACACAAAACAACCATCTACTTCTTACAAAATAACCAACACCGCCCACAAGCAAGATTCTTTTTCTTCTTATGACACCATTAAAAAAACTTTATTCTCTTGTCACCAAAGACCGATTTAATTACGATACCACAGATCTAAACATATTTCAAGTAAGCACACTTTAATGTTACGGGCTAATATATACCAGAATGAAAATTTCTGCCTACTTCCATTCTTTACAAATGACTGAGCACATCTGCTTTTGTGTATCTGACACATTGAGAACAGGAGCACAAAGATTAAAACAAGAATGATCAAAAGCGTCAGCTCGTTTTGGGCAACCAAGTTTGAGAAGCCCATGCCTGATCTTTCAGATTACTTCACATTATATTACACTTTTCACCTCCAAACCACAGTTCCTGTTGAATTGGCCACGGCTACAATTAAATGCTCCAAAATGAAATTAATCTATCCTAAGTTTTTAGTGTTAAATCTTCAGAAAATAAGTAACATGGACTATAAAGTTATGCTTGAGAACTTTTAGCTATGTTGTTTGCCCAGTATAATTAAAGAATTCTGGTGCAAAGGCAAGGCTGAAACGCAATTAGCCATACCTTGACCACAGTTGTCTTGTAGTCCTCTACTTTATGCACTGTCAGTTGACCTCTCTGTGTACAATTCTCAGCTTTTGCACCCATGTCCCTGTCTATAGCCCTGCTCAACTCTTTCTGGTACTTCATGAACTTTATTCAGATTTAGTGAAATTACTTAATCCTTTCCCACAGTAAATACTGGATGGGAAGGGAAGTATTCTTTGAGAGATGTAAAATTTTCAGATGAGTCATTTCAAATAATCCGAAGAATGAGCAAGAACAGGGTATTTTTTATGATACTGATATTCCAGTATCAAGCTGACAAGCTGCAGAGAGCAAGATTTCTCTACAACTAAGACTACCAATCTGTTTCTTATACCTTTTCATCCAGATCACTTTGGGACCCTGCTGTCATAAATTGGCAATAACAATTCGTATTAAAATCTTACTATTTCAGTTCTACTGCAGATCCTCTGCTGGAAGTATTTAGAAAAAAAGAAAAAGAAAAAAAACCACCAACAAAACACTAAGTTGATTTGCAACAAATGACATCTATGCATTTAAAAATGCCAGGTTATGTACGACGATCCTCTAGACTGAAATCTAAAGTTCTGAAAATTTTGGTATCTGTTTATACCTGAAGCACGACAACATGCTGTGAACTTTTCAAGAATTTAAGAAAAAATACTTTCAAATAGTTAATTAATTAATTAGTGGATGAAACAAAACAAGCAAACAAAGAAATACAAATGGAGAACCCAATACTATTGTGGTAAATGCAGAGACAGGACCAGGAAAGCCAAGACACAGATGGAACTGAACTTGGTGAGGGATGTGAAAAATAACAAGATGGGTTTCTTTAGTTACACTGGTCAAAACAGACAGGCAAAGGAGAATGTACTCCCTCTAATATATGAGAAGGGAGAACTTGCTCCCTCAGACATAGAGAAGGCTGAGGTACTCAATGAGTTCTTTGCCTCAATCCTCACTGCCAGTCAGGCTTCCCATGCCTCTCATGTCTCTGAACCTCTAGGTGTGGGTTAGGGAGCAATATTTCTCCCATTGTAAGAGCGGAACAGGTCTGAGACCACCTCATGAGGCTGAATATCTATATGCCTATGGAGAGTGACAACACACATCCCAGGGTCTTGATGACACCAGGCTGAGTGGTGCAGTTGACACAATAGAAGGAGGGGATGCCATCCAAAGGGACCTGGACAGGCTCAAAAACCAGGCCCACATGAACCTAATGAGGTTCAAAAAGGCAAAGGGCAAGGTGTTGCACTAGGGTAGAGGCAATCCCAGATATGTGTACAGAGTGGAAGAGGAACTCCTTGAAAGCAGCCCTACAGAGAAGGACTTAGGAGTTCTCATGAATGAAAAGCAGGACATAAGCCAGCAGTGGGTGCTTGCCGCTTAGAAGGGAAAGAGTATCCTGTACTGCATCAAAAGAGGGGTGGCTGGCAGGGAGAGGGAAGAGACTGTACCTTTCTACTCCACCCTTGTGAGGCCCCATGTGAAGTACTGTCTCCAGGGCTGAGGCCCCTCGCACAAGAAAGAAGTAGAGCTGTTGGAGTGAGTCCAGAGGAGGGCCAGAAAGATGCTCAGAGGGCTGGAGCACCTCTCCTATGAAGAAAGATTGAAGGAGTTGGGCTTGTTCTGTTTGAAGAAGGCTCTAGGGAGACCTCGTTGTGGCCTTCCAGTACTTGAGGAGGGCTTATAAACAGGAGGCAAAACAGATTTTTTACATGGTCTGATACTGACAGGACAAAAGGGAATGCTTTTAAACTAAAAGATTAGAGATTAAGATTAGACATTAGAAAGAAATTATTTACTCAGAGGGTGATGGAGAACTAGAACAGGACACCCAGTGAAGCTGTGGATGCCCCATCCCTGTAGGCATTCAAAGCCAGGTTAGATGGGGGTCTGGACAGACTGATCCAGTGGGTGGCAACTATACTCATGGCAAGAAGGGGTTGAACTAGATGATCTTTATGGTTCCTTTCAACCTTAAACATTCTATGGTTCTATGTATTATGCAGAAGGCATTCTGCTATTTCTGGGAAGAAAAACAGAGCACTGAACACCTTCTGTTCCCACTCCAAACTTAATCATCTGGACATAGCTGGTATTGTTGTTTGATTTCTTCCTTGCCTTGTAGCAGAAAAAAAACATATTGCCTTGAATCAGACAGACACAGAGCAATCAAAAATGTTTGGATGCAGCATGGAATGTGATTATTTTTCCTTTTACCTCTGATTCGATTTACTGCTGCCTAGCTTCTTTTTCTTTAGGAAAAAAAAAATAACTATAACCAGTCACCTTTAACCAAGACAACATAGAGTAGTCTAACCAACACAATATAGAGTAGTTCTGATAAAACAATTTGCATAATGAAATATGCAGTGTTTTTAATTGAGTCGTATCTATCAGGCACCAAATCTCTACAGGAAAATTGTTTGAGATTTCAGCTAGTATTTTTTCTATCTTCTATCAGTCTCCATGATGACATCACAATTTCTATTTTGAAGCAAGTTGATGAAAAAATGTTGAATGAGAACAAGCTAAATGAAGGGAGTGGATGTTTGATGGACTGAAGCCACATTTAGTTTTAGTGTTCACTTTACTTCCAGCTGTCAAATATAGTTCATAGATGCAGTAAAACAAAGCTCTGCCTCTCATACAGAGATAATTAAAGATATCCCCAGTACTATGTTCTTATCAACCACAGAAATTCCCAACACTCATGAAAACTCTCTGAAGTGCAACACATTTTTTTATCTGACCTCATGTTCTGCTCACTCTGCCTAAGAAGATTGGTGAAGTCTGCATTAAACACTTCCTCATATCTTTCTCTGAAACATGCAGCTCAGCCTTTTTACAAGAGGACATAAATACCATGTAAAGCTTTTTCAGTAAAATGCTCTCAAGTAGTAAGGATGCTTTTAAGGCAAGGCAAAAATATTTTCTTGTAAGGAGCCTCTTAAAAAGCAGGAAGAGATTTTTAAGCACAAAGGATGCCAAAATAAAACACAAAAAGGATATTAAGAAATATGGAGGATTCATATATAGACCATCTTTGAAAAAAGGTTTTTCAAATCTGATGTTTATAATCTCCAGTGAGGAAGACTGCCTTTCTTTTAGCAATATTTTACATAAAGAAATACACTGAATGGACTCAATACTTTAATCCTTTTAAAATTAAATTCTAAATAAATTCATTTTTCCTTTCTCCATAGATAGATTTTCAAACCTCTAACAAATCTTGTGATCCCAAAGAATTTCTTCAACCACTGATTAAAGTACACTGTTCACAATCTAGACGCAACAGTGTATCTGAGACCGGAGTGATGCTTGTTGAGTAGACCAATTACCTCTCAACTGTAACTGTATCGCGTTGTGAGATTTCAGTTCAGCTTCAGATGCAAACAAATAGACTCTGCTATACTGGCTGTACAGCTTGTCATTCCCCATGATGCATTTGTGAAATCTCATATTTCCTAAGAGCAGCACTTCACACTCATGTTACAAGTGCATAAGATTTAATCCTGTTTCCATTTCAATAAACACATCCATTTCTTCACCAAGAGCTATCCTGTCCCTGCTAGATACCACGCAGAGATACTGTAGTATCTGGGAGAGGAGTTGAACTGCTAGTTTCCCACTTACTGCAATGGAGCGTAACAGTTTCTGTTCTTGAGGGGCTACAGAAATATTTCTTTTACTATGTCAAAGTTAACATATCTAACCGAGCAAAAGCAGTACTGGTGCCATATTTACCTTTAGCTAATGAAGTTGACTAAACAGGAAAGAGGATAGATAATATAGCAATTTAAGAGATAGAGCAAGAGCTGCACCCCCCGTCCCCTAAGCAAAATTTCTTTCAATCATTTCCCCAGTAGCAAGAACATTCAAAAACCCCACTGCACAGGGGGGCTATATAGGCACCACATGTTTGGGCACCAAGCATCAGTAAATGCAGAGGTAATGGAAGAATTTGCTAACAGTTTCAGTTGAAAATGTGAATTAAAAAACAAACAAACAAACCAAACTACACACAGCTATGTCATTAAAAATAAAGCTGCCACTCAACAGGAAATAAAAACATATTCATCAAACATTTCCTCCCTACTTCTCATTTTCACTTCAACTCAAAATGAGAAGGATACCAGTGACAAGCACACCATAACCATCCATTAACTCCGACTCTCAGATCATTTACAGTATATTAACTAGAATCGCTCTGGCACTTCTATACACCGGTGTCAACCTAAATTGCTAATACACACTGAACAGCTCTCCTAAACATAGAAATAATTTACATTTTAAAAACAAATCAAAACCACAAACAGGTGGAAACACTCCACCATGCCGTATGAGATCGTTGTTCCTCCAGCTGTTGGTCAGGATGAGAGTACATCCACTAAAATACCAGCTTGGGAGTATAAGGAAGCAAAAACCATGCTAAGTTATCTGAGTCCAAAAAGAGAGATGCTGCATGCTTCACACACACACACACACACACACACAGAGAGAGAGAGAGAGAGAGAGAGAGAGAATAATAATAATAAAAACACACCAATATTCTTAGAAAAGACTTTTACAGGCTAAAGTATGGCATGCATAAATAAGCCGCAGTTAGTACACAATACACTCAGAGCTAAACTAGGGAAACATAGTCCAGTGCAAAACACAGTAAAATAAGCTTATAGGTCTTGATAACAACATCTAAATACTGACAAATGCGAGGATTACTTGGATGAAGTTTACAAGAGCTGATATTCAGTAGGATATTACTTAATATTTTTATTAGTGAGTTAGATGATAGAACAAAAAGTCTGTTTTATTTAATTCAGAGATCATGCTAAGCTGGGAGGGATTACAAGCATTTTGGAGACCATGATTAAAATTCAAAAGGTACTCAAGAAAACAAAGAAAATGTCCAAAAGCCAGAGCTCTCTTAGGAATGAGTACAATGCTCTGTAATAATACATGACTACTTATGATGCTGTTGGAGATTTCACAAAGCAATTTATCTTAAAATGAATATATACAAACTGTCAAGATATTAAGTAACAAAAAAAAAACAACCAATCTTCTCACGGGGATGTATGATCATTTTTCTGCATATGAGACATGAAGTACTTTTGTTCTCCTAAATCCAAATTTCAGCCCAACCACCTAAAATTTTACGAGTGATTAGCAGTCTTTCTCTGGAAATGCCAATGAAAAGTCTCATGAGGCAAGGGCTGTGCTGGTCTTGTTAGGACAGCAATGAAGCTGCCTGGAAAAGACCAAAGATTGTGGCTAGCAAACTTGATTCTTCTGTGGCTTAGGTAATTCCTGTCGTGCTTTGCAAGATTCCTGTTAACCTTAGCTAAATGGTAGAACTGGGGAAAGCGTAAATGGAAAGCATAAACAGCTAACGTCTCCACTGTTTTAGGTTGGAAAAAAATCAAACTATAGGAATGCTGCACTGTGAAATCTCAAGACAAAAAAAAAAAAAAATGGGACTAAAGAAATAAGAAGTGGTTGAGCCCTTCTTCTTTAAAATAAGTAAAAAAAACAGAGGAAAAGAAGAATCCAGTTGGATACTACTCTGTCTTTTCTAAAAGGACTGAGACTGTACTGGGACTGCAAAGAAACATGTCTAAGGAGGAGAGCACAGCAAGAGCAGAAATGAACAGATGGGAGATAAATGGGATACAGCACACAGGCTGACAGAGTAAAGCAGCAGACAGAGATAGCAAGAACAACTGGCAGAGAAGCCAGCCAGTGGAACCAGTCGGCAAAGAGCCTCCCTGACAGGGAATGGCTGGAAGCGAGTAGTACAGGCATCAAGGTCAAAAGCACTGCTACTGAGAAGTGTTTCTGTGCAAAGGATAAACAGCAGTTCATCAGGCTGCTCCAAAGAGCTTCAAAGTTCTCAACTCCACTTTCAGCAGGAAGAGAAAATCTACACCTAAATAGGTTCCCCTGACTGAGGATTATTCAAACTTATTCATCCCACAGACTCTGTAGGCAGTGTCAGAGTAATCTACTCCAAAGGCAATGCTTCTTTTTTTTTTTTTTATTATGTTGCCCCATGATGCCAGAGGTGGATGTTGGTGGCAGGTCAGTAGAGGTTGAACTTTCCTGCTAATATTCTATTGCTTTTTGTTGTCACATGACAGCAGTAGAGGGACGTTCTGACAAAACGGTATCTGACACAGAAATGCATGTGAAGCAAAGGGGTATAATCAAATTCCTCCACGTGGAAAAAAATTGCATCTGTTGACATTCATAGATGCCTGCTGAACACTTCCAGAGACCAACGAGCAGATGTGAACACAGTGAGGTGGTGGATGGTGCTTTTCAGCAGTGGTAACAACGATGTGAAAGACAAAACACATTCCAGATGGCCATACACAGCTGTCACAACACAAAATGAAGAGCACGTCGATTATCTCACCTACATGAGTAAGCAGATTAGGACAACAAAACCACGTATGGAGTTGAATATCAGCACCAATGCCCATGAATGCAACAGGCTTGGGACAGGAGCTAGAAAACTGTGCGGAAGAAACAGATCTGGGGGCGTTGGTCAACACATGGCTGAACATGAACCAGCAGCACACCCAGATAGCCAAGAAAATCAATAGCATACAGGATTATATCAGAAATAGTGTTGCCAGTGGGAGCACAATTGTCCTTCTCTACTCAGCTCCGGTAAGGCTGCACCTGGAGTACTGTGCTCAGTTTTGGGTCCCTCATTACAAGAAAGACATTGAGGCCCTAGAACATCTCCAGAGAAAAGAAACAAAGCTGGTGAGGGGTTTGGAGCACAAATCTTACGTAGAATGAGGTGGGGATTGGCCTCTTCTCTCACATAACTAGCAATGGGACTAGAGGGAACAGCCTCAAGTTCCCTCCTGCACCAGAAGAGATTGGGGTTAGATGTTAGGAAAAATTTCTTCTCTGAAAGCATGATCAAGCACTGGAAGGGGTTGCCCAAGGAGGTGTTAAAATCACTGTCCCCAAATGCATTCAAGAAACACCTGCACGTTGTACTAAGGGACAAGGTTTAGTGGAAAATATTGGTGGTAGATGGACAGTTGGATTGGTCTTTTCCAACATTGATGATTCTGTGATTGCTCACAGAGGAACAAAGAGCACCATATGCAAGTTGGTTAGAACTTGATGAAACAATATGAGGTGGAAGGTGACAGCTTCCTAGACAGCATCATTACCAGTGATGAGGCATAGCGTCATCACTATGAGCTGGGGTGAAAACAGCAGTCCATGAAGTGGCAACATGTGAATTCCCTATTGAAGAAAAAGCTCAAGACATAGCTCTCATCTCATAAAGTGATGTGCACTGTCTTTTGGGATAGGAAAGGAGTGATCCTTCTGGATTCCCTGGTAACCAGACAAATTATCAAGTCTGACTTCAACATTGTGAAACTGACTAAGCTGAAGGCTCAAACTTCCAGGGTCAGGCCAGAGAAAAAAACAACTTTTTTTCTTACAAGACAATAATGCCAGGCCTCATATCAGCTAGAAAACCATAGACCACATTGCCAATCTTGGCCAGACTGTTATACCACACTCACCACGTAGTCCAGATTTAGTGTCTTCTGACTTCCCTCTGTTCAAACCGATTAAAGATGGACTGCATGGGTAGCATTTTCCTAGCAATGACACCATCATAGCAGCTGTAAAACAATGGGTCACCTCCACTGGTGCAGATTTTTTATGAGCACAGCATGCAGGCTCTTGATCATCAGTGGAAAAAATGCATAGCTAATGGTGTTGACTACGTTGAAAAACTATGTTTTACAGCTGAGAATTTGCTCTATCAAGTGGTATTATTGTGCTCTTTGTATCTGTTCTAGTTTCCATGAAAATAAATAGGATGCACACTATTACACTACTTCGATGATGTTGCACCATCATCAAAGCATTTGGTGCTTATAGCATATATGGAACACAGGGTTGATTTTTTTCATCAGCATTGCACCTCATATACACAGAATGAGTACTCCAGGAATGAAAAAATATGCAGTTATACAAAAAGTCTCTCCTTTTGGACATTTGATAATGGACACACAGCAAGGGAGAAACAGCTTACAGGTACGTCATGTTAAACAAGGAATGGCCTGAAAATGGGACTGGATGAACAGTCTAAAAAAACTGGCAGATGTCTGTAACAGAAACATTTTCTTAGCAATTTCCTCAAAATTTCATAGACAAATTAAAGATGCACTAATTTGTGATGTAATTCCAATATACAAACACAGACTCGATACATGAACTTTTGTGATGTTGTGGTGCAGAATCAGATTAGAATTCATTTGCAAGGTTTTATAGTTTGGAGTTTTATAGTATAGTCCTATTCCCTATTA
Organism: Gallus gallus; assembly: GCF_016699485.2. Classification (NCBI taxonomy): domain Eukaryota; kingdom Metazoa; phylum Chordata; class Aves; order Galliformes; family Phasianidae; genus Gallus; species Gallus gallus. The sequence continues at coordinate 100,086,272 of NC_052533.1, read as the reverse complement.
TAACATTTCTTAGAGAATGACCACATTCAGCTCACACAAACTGACTTTAACCATACAGCTGAATGAACACTTTCATACTGCCATCACATCATAGTTTCTTGGCACTTCCTAGTTGCATATTAAGTGTCATGACTAATATCTGCCTCACACTACTAGTTTTCTCTGATTCTTCTCCAAAGGGAGAATTCTGCACGAAGAGTATCATTTGCTTTGGCAAGCAGCAGTACTGGGAATTTCTGGTTTGCATTTAAACAGCAAATACAGTCAGATGTTCTTACTGCTCTTTTGATGGTAAGTTGTTCCCATTCTACTTGGAGGAAAAGCTGGTGAAGCTTACATTGCTAACTTGAAACACAAAGTAAAACTCCATAATGAACGAAATAGGTTTTAAGTTTTTTTTTTTTTTTTTTGAACTGAATGGATAAGACATTTCTGTTTTGTTTCATTGTTTGTTTTTAGGGGACAATGAGTATAGAAATAAAAGGGAGAAAGAAGACAGTGCAGATTTTCTCTGTAGAAAATTTCACAATTTAAAAGAGGTTCAGAAACACTTGATTAGCAGAGAGTAAGATTAAGCAAGAAGCTATCCTTCCAGATGTCACAGCTAAAACCACCCAGATAGCATCTCTAAATCTTCTGATTATGACACAGCAGAATAGGGTAGGGAATATTGCTGTTTCTTATGTTCATAAAGGCTTAGAAGTATTTGCCCTTGATATATTCTTGAAGGCTGTTAGCAGGGATTTCAATGCCATCTGTACCTCAATAACAGGTTTTTAGTTTAGGGGTTTTTTTTGTTTGTTTATTTAAAAAAAAAAAACACAGAAACAGTGAAGGATTGTCCAGGACTTTAATGCTATTTTTGTAGAATCAGGAAAAGAGGATGATACTTCCAAGACCTCTAAAATAATTGCTGTTGTTTTCAGATGTATGAATACTGTTTCTGTCACTAATAAACACCTGCACATTTAGACTTGAACAGTGTTATAGGTTAATTATCACACACAAGTGAACATCAGTAGAAATTAGGAAGTTTGTCATCCATTTTCCCTGACACAAAACACAGTAAAAAAAGTGCATGCAGACTTTTTGCGCTGTTTCCTCTTGTGAACCCAGCTCTATGACATCTACTCTACACAGCTTGTTTGAGCTGCTTAGGGAAAACAGTAAATATGATCTATATCCATGAAAATGAAAGAAAAATATAGTCCCAAAACAGATATTTATCTACAAAATTACAAGCAGCCTAGTTATAGTTAAAATCATTTTTTGATAAATTTTCACCAACAGACCCCCTATGCCTCCCCCCCCATCCTTTTTTTTTTTTTCTTCCAAATTAAATCTTGAACTACCCACTAATAGAAAGAATTACAGAATTACAGAATCAAAGGGGTTGGAAGGGACCACTAGAGATCATAGAGTCCAACTCCTCAATAAAGCAAGTACCCTACAATAGGTAGCAGATAAGCATCCTGACAGATCTTGAATATTTCCATAAAAGACGACTCCACAACCTCTCTGGGCAGCCCATTTCAGTGCTCCATCACCTTTACCATAAAGAAGTTCTTCCACATGTCACTATGGAACTTCCTATGTTCATGTTTTGGGCCATTACTCCTTTCCTATTGCTATGCACCACCAAGAAGAACCCGGCATCATTCATTTGCCTCCCATCTCCCTTCAGATGTTTATAAACATTAATCAGATCTCCCCCTCAGTCTTGTTTCCCCCAGGCTGAACAGACCCAGGTTACTCAGTCTTTCCTCATATGGGAGATGCTCCAGGCCATTTATCAACTTTGTGGCCTTGTGTCACAGCTATGAAGGAAAAAAATAAAAGATCCCCTCACTTCTTTCTTTTCACTGAAAGTTGAAGAATCTGCAGGCAGATTTACTACTTCCACTTCATACTGTTCAAATATTTTAAAAGGATTCCTCAAAAATCAAATGTTAGCTAATAACAGGAAATATAATTTTTTTGTGAACTTCTTATATATTTAAAAATATCATAAGTGTCATAAAATGGAATATTTAATTTAGTTTTGCCTTTTCAACACCTATTGAGAATCTTTAGCACAAAAAACTTGCTGTATTTCCCAACATTGTAATTTAAGAACAACAAAATCCTCTATCTATATATGTACAGTCAACAAATACACAGAATAGTGTGGCCAGATTGGTATCCACAGATAGTACAGCTAGAAAGATTATAATTGAAAATAGATGAAAAATGCTCACCCGTGTCCTAGGCTCACAGGAAAAACTCCAAGAGGAGCAATCTCTAGCAAGGGATCCTTCCCTAGTGGTAGTCAGCCCTTAAATGGGGTCTAGGAAAGGTGGATCCAGGCTCCACCCCTTCCGGTCACACAGGTGAATTGCCTTCACCTGTGCACCCACAGCTGACTCAGTGCTCACCTCAGGTGATCAGAGGTTCAGGCCACAAATCAACAGTTCTCATACAATATATAAAAAAAAAGAAAAGATAACTTGCTACTTTTTCCAATGCAGCCTGTGATTTGGGTTTACATTTTATAGGCTGTCATTTGCTTGCAAATTCTACCTTGCCTACAGAATGAAGTCTGAAAAATAGAGTCCTTCCTTCAAGAATTTGAACTTATTTGTATGAGTGAACAGCTCTCAACATTGAATCCAACAAGTTTCTCAGAACAGAGCCTATAGAATGTTCTCAAAATAAGTGAAGAATGCTCAAAATCAAATGAAGGCCCAGGCTTCTGTGTAGATGCATCTTCTGCCTTAAGGATTAGGAACAGCTCTATCTTCAAGTGCATACATCTTGTAACTCAGTTGAGCAACTAAAGAAATAGTACTTCCTTTATAAAGTACAGTTGAGAAGCCCCTCTCTCTTCTTTTCCTCCTTTTAAGATTTCAGATCTAAAAATTTGCTCAGGGATTAACATCTGAAAGGGTCACAAAGAGGCTAAAAGCTTTTGAGAAGAGATGAAGTACAAAACACGCACTCGGATTCTTTCCTGAAGTCAACAATATCTAATGGATTTTCTTAGCAAACCAAACTTGCACACCTGAATGTACATGCTTGAAATTTACAGCTATTTAGATTTCCTTTTGCTTATTATTATAATGACTACTGAAGCATATGATCATTCAATAAGAAAAGTAATGAAGCCAGCTTTGCTAAAATTATATATAAACAGGAAATATACAGTGATGCTCAATATTCTTCCAAGTCTTTCTTGTCATTTTTTGGAGGAAAATGTATACTCAACAACAAATTGATTTTGTTGAATGTGGGGAAAAAAAAAATCAATTTGTTGTATGATCAAAATAATTCATGTCAAAAATATCAAAACATTTTTCACAGATTGCCGTTTGGACTTAACATTACCACAAAGCTGAATCAAGAACATTTAAGCTAAATGTTGCTTTTTTAATCGGGCTTCACAGTGGATAGCTGGGTGAATACCCAGAATTATTAATATCCAAGGCAACAGAAAAATAGAGAAGACTTAATTCCCACTAATGCTCAAAACCAAAGTAGGAATCATAATAAGGTTCTGATAAGTATGGCAGATATATAACATTGATAATGAAATTATTAATTAGTTATATTAATATTATTAATATTAGTTATTAGTTTCTACTGACATTATTTCCATTAAAATAAAGTAGGCTAGCCTTCATTAAAAATATTTTGTAAGGCCACAAAGACAAATAAATAGGAGTCAGCAATTGAACTAATTGCATTCAACTGTCTTTTTACCCCCACAGTGTTAGACTTGGGTAGCAGTGACTCTAAAATAATCTAACCTTCTAGAGAATTTTTCTGTTATCATCGTTGCTATACTTCAGACTGTCACAGTAAGTTTATCTTTGATTCCAGTCTACTGGAATCATCTAAAGCCAATGAGCTTTAGATTATTTTTAAGTGAATGCATTTCCACTAAAAGAAATCCTGTGGAAAGCAAGGATTGAACACAGCGCTTGGGTGATCATCCAGTTCTGGTGCATGGTTACTGAACACTAGCTGAAGTACTTATGACTTATCCATCAAAAATGCTTTTTCCACTGCTGGCCATAATGTGAATTTTAAGGAGAAATCACAGGCACTTCAGCTCTGGAGCTGAACTCTAACAAAGAACTGACTTGGTAAAGTAGCCAGGGCTTTTAAACTTCAAGTACTTGTTCAGTGTTGCTAACTACATTCTTCCCCCATAAAATTGTTGTAAAACATGGGGGGGGGGGGGGGGGAGTAAATACATGGAAAGAGAGAAGGTGGCAGGGATCAAAAGCACAAACAGAATTAGTGTCCCACATTCTTAAGCTGACATTTTTTAAATAAGATCTGCACATTCTTTTTTTTTTTTTTTTTTTTTCCTGAGTTTTCATCCATACCAAGAGCAAAGTAAACTATTGGGGCCAATTAAAAAACCTAGGACATAATTCTTCAAATTCACATAATCTATAATCATATCGTCATATGTCTAGCAATACATATTAATAGCCAGAGAGATTATGGAAAGTTGTCAGTAAAGTTTTCTGGATAACACCAAGAGTAACTAAATTAAAACTACTATCCTAGTCTCTGCTGATTCTACCTGCCTGAATAAAGAGTACATGGACTTATTTTATTCAAAGAAGCCTCTTTCTCCAGTCATTAATAAAAAAGCAAACAAAAACAAACACCACCCAACAACTATGAAGAGGTTTTACAGGAGCATTGAAATCAACACCATAGTTGAAAGTTACCTTCCAAAACGTCGAAAAAAGCCATGGTGGTTTGCCATACTACAGACAAACTATCAACCCATTACTGACAGCTTCCTACAAGGCCACAGTCAAAATATAGCAACATTAGAGGCCTTTTCTTCAGAGAAGCGCATTCACTTACATATTTATCACCACCACACATCCATCAACCCACTAGAAAAAAAATCAGTTAAGAATGCATTAATAATAAAATGAGAACTAAATCTACAGCAGCTGTGGCAGTCATAACTTTACTCATAATGAAGCAGATGCCAGCAAGAAGGTACTGCTCAAAAGTCCAGGCAAATCAAATGTCATCTCCCCATTCTCAGAATCTCCTACTGACATTTCAGCTGCAATCACCAAGCTGCAGTAAGCTTAGATGCAAAATCAAGACTGGGAATTTAACATGGTTGTAATGAATAAGTCACAAATTCTGCATTTATTCCAATGAATTGAAAAAAATTCTCATTACTATATCCAGATAGAACCATACTACTTGTGCTCATAATGAACATAAACATAATTCCAATGGCAATTATATATGCAGTTTCTCAATGTCAGTACTAACAAATGGAGAATTTATTCATAATGCAAGAAGGCCAATGTTGCCTACATTCTTTGAAATCCCAAGAGACAAACGCTTATTTACAGAATATTTGTTATTGTTTCAATTTTACTTGGAAACCCAACTTTAGATAATATTAATTTATCATTGTTATTGAATAATTGATTTAACTTCTCATACTCAGATATTCAATGTGGGGCAACAATTTTATAGGAGGTATTAGTTAGTATCCTGTGTCACTTGATTGACATTACATATCTTTCATTCAGAAGAGCCATAAAGTTATTCATTACTTTGTCTTCAGAAGCTGTACATATATTGTCACTACCTTAGAACTCAGTTATTTGAAAATACTCCAGATGAGCAAACTTAAAACACTACAACATTCTAGCAAATTAATGTCAAACTCTGAAATCAATATATTCAAAAAATTCTGAACAGAAACTCAAATTTCAGTGAGCTTTGATGAAAATCAATATTTGAATAGTCCTTGCACAGTACCAGATATTTCTCTGCAGAGTCAAATAAGTGTCATATGTCTGGCTTGGCATCGTTACACCTTGCGACCCTACCCAAACTCTTTTAACAGACTCCAGTGGAAAGATGTCCTTTTCCCACAGTGAAAACAAATGGTATTCTGTTACTAACAAATCCATGCAAGGAGCATGTTGAAGCTACCATCTAAGTGGCACTGCAAATCTTGCTCAAAACTCTACAAGTATCTTTATCTTTACATAGTGCTAACATCAGCAATAGAGTTAAAATAAAAGGAAGCAAACCAAAACAAATTAACAAAATTCCCACACCAAGCAACACACTGCATTCCTAATTCATTATCACTCCTGCTCCCATTGTTTTTTCATAACAGTAGCTGTTCTCCACTTCAGAAGAGCAGAAAAGAGGGTTTGTGGCTTATAAACATCCTTTTGGAATATTATTTCACACTCAAATGCCAAAAAACATAAATATTTTCTATTTACTTAATAGACCAAAGGCATTTGTAGAAAAACAAACACCTGCACTAAGGCTGAGAGCATGTGTGCCAATTTTCATCCAGAAGCAAATTATTCATTCAAATGACTAAAATTCTACAAATAATACTTTTACAGAAGAACTTGTGACAAACTGTTATAGCTGGGATTAAAACTTTTCTACATGATTTTGAATTATTTTTTGTCCTTTTTGATCCAGGATTTAACAAAGAAAAACAGCATTCGTTTTGCTGTTGTTGATTCTTTCAACTACAGATTTTCAAAAGGAAACTAGATTCCATTTACAGCTGTGGTGAAGCAACATTAAAGTTCCTTCTCTTGTTTTCTGAGTGCATACTGATTGGGGGAAATGATAAAGAGATATCTATACATGAACTAATAGCAGTGCCACAGGATTATATCAGATAGGAAGATATTTTTATGAGGTAATTTACTCATTTGTAGCTTGTCTACATAATGAAAGAGAGAAAATCCCCAAGCTTGTATTGTATGTGCACTATATACATGTTATTTCACATTAGTACAGAAGCTCTGCCAATCTTCTTCCAAATTCAAAGCACGGCCCTAAGAACTGGCAAGAGATAAAGCCCTGAAATAGCGCAACTAGACCTCATCATTAAACATACATATGTTAAGGTGCTAAAGGACTGAATTGTACTGTTCAGATGCACATCTGCCACAGAAGTGACAGAACGGGTAAAGAGAGAATTACATTGCAATTTACTGACATTTTACACAGTCTAGTAAGATAATATTTTGGCCTGAGGCTTCATTGATCCTGAGAGTCTAACCATTACAGATATGTATATACAACTCATAACTGACCTATTACCCTTTACACTGACATAACTTCATATATAACTGAAAATTATTTCTTTTAATTAAAATAAGGTTAGTATTATTTTTGGTATATACATGAAGATTTTGTAACATTTCAGACAGTTTTCTTTCCATGAGTCAGGTTTCATGCAAGATACAGTTTATAAATAATAAAGGCTATGTGATAAAAAGTCACAAAAAAAAAATCACACAATAAGAAAATAGGTCATAGAGCTGAATGCCAGGAAAAAAAACCCAAACAAGTACCTGCTTAATCATCACAGCAAAATGGAGACTTAATTCCACCCTATCATAGACTATCTATTAAACTCAAAAACAGCACACTGGGATTCACCATCCTAAGGGACACAGTCACAACTGCAAGACAAACATTTCACCAAATCAAGCCTCCAGGACTCTGTTCTTGCTGACATATGACCTTCCTTGCATGTGTCCAGAATCAACATACCTGTTTACTGGATTTCTTCACTGACAGATAAGAATGCTAATGCATATTAATACAAATGAAACTCCAGCCCTCAAATAAAAGACTGTTTGCTGTAGATAGGATTTGGTCCATCCTGAAGAATTTAGTTAGATGAACATGAACCTGTTTAATTCTGTTATGAAGCCACATAACATTGATTCTGTGTATTCATGTATGCATACAAGCTATATTTTGCTCTTCATAGTGCTATCTGTATCTTACACTGTAATTATGTACTTTTTTCTGCTGACTCAGAGAACAGGTACAACAGCATGGGGAACAGCTGTGCAGATTTCCTTACTACAATATTTCATAAGTAAAATCACACTAATTAACAGATTGCACTGACTAAACTGGGTTATAGATCTTCATCAGCGTATCTCTTATCTCCTACTCCAAAATTCATAATTGCCCAACCATGGAAAAATATCCAGGGACTGGATAGAAAAGTAAAAGAAAGATTAAAGAACAGTGTGCAAAGGAGCTGTGCCCAGAACTTTTCTGGAAATAAATAAAGGGACTGAGCATATTTGTCTGTGTTTTTATACATAAAATATATACCAAATATAAAATATGCATATAATCTCCATAGTATAGATGTAATCTATATTTTTTTCATATAGAATTATATAGAATTGATGTATATATAAATATATTTTATATGTAAACACACAGATACACATTTAGTTTAAATAAATATATATAGCAATAGAAAAAAATTCAGAGATGTCCTTCATTTTTGTATAGACATGAGAATGTATTCTCTATTTAGTACAGTTTATAGTAGCTTGCAAAATAGTTTGCACACGATTACCTAGTAAAATGACTCCTGTAAGGTATATTAGCTGCCCTGTGGAGGCTCCTATACCAAGAATCCTAGACTACAATCTAATTTAGGCAAAGGCACAGAAGTGAAAAAAACAAGGCATAAAAAGATAATGCAACAAATCCAAAGCTACACACGGAGGCTGTAGCAGAATTAAAAAGAGATTACAAGATCCCAATTCCCACACACCATTTATGATGGTTTATTTCAGACTACAACAGAAAACCTTACTTCCAACTAATTCCAGTGATATTAACAAACATATCAGCTCAACACATTTCTGGAGCCAGTCTTTGCTTAGCCAAAGAGGTCACTTTACTACTTTACTTTGAAAGTGAATTAACAGATAAGTTGCTGTGGATGAATATTGTGTAACTAAAAAAAAAACACAACACAAAAAAACCCATTTTTCTCTGAATCATAATCCAAGTTTTTTTTTTTTCCTGGTGACATGAAATTTGAAAGTCCGAACACACAATAGGACAAAATAGTCTTTTTAATAAAGTTAAGCTTTTAGAAAAACAATTTAAAAGGTTACTGCTATGTGGTTGACTGCAACAATAAGAAACCGTATAAGAGATGAAGGTAGCCTTAATGCTAGTATATTTATAGTGATATTTTATTCATATTTCTTTTATAGCTCTGTCACAAAGAACTGAACCAGCTACATTGTTGTGGATGCCCCATCCCTGGAGGCATTCAAGGCTAGGCCGGTTGTGGCTCTGGGCAGCCTGGTCTAGTGGTTGGTGACCCTGCACATAGCAGGGGGTTGAAACTAGATGATCATTGTGGTCCTTTTCAACCCAGGCTAAGCCCATTCTAAGATTCTATGATACATACAACTTACTCTTTTGACTGCTAGTTTTGCAACAAGAAACGTTTTCTGATTGCAGTAAAATAAAATGAAATATATTACCCTTTGTTCTATAATGATTAACAAATGCAGCAAAATATGTAACATTACACATATGGCTACTTTTCAGATGACACGTGCATAGATAGAACTTTGCAGTATACACGCCAAAGACTTCCAGATTGTTCAAAAACTTCACATGCATCTGTGCTAAAGCATCTTGTCCTACTGTACTTAATCACAGCAGATAGAAGACTTTTGTGATAATTTTAATTAAAGGCAAGAAAGTATTGCAGATCTGGACACTTCCTTCCCTAAGCACTGGAGGTTTTAATTGCTTCATTCATAAAATAAAAAAACACAACCAAACCACACCTCTGTTTCCATTTCTCCTTTCTATCCTCATTTGAAGATTATTACAGAGATGTATGTGAATGGAAAAATAATAATAATATATATCCATATCAAAGGAAATGAAGAATCAAAAGGAAAACTTATCATCAGATTACATGAAGTTTGCAGTTGAAAGCGCTTACAAACTTTCTGGCAAAGCAGTTTGCCAACAGCTATGGATCATGACAATCTGATGCCATATGAAAAAGCACACAATAGTGAGTACTTTAAATTCAAAGGCTCTCAAACATCTTCAGACAAAACTCCAAAGTTACACTGCTCTGGAAAAAGGAAGTAAATGACTAACTAGCAAAATTACGTTGTGATAATACTCTTACATTTTAGTAACAGAAACATGAAAGCAGGACATGGATGCCATTGTAACTAGAAAATAAACTTGAAAAACGTTATGTTCTCACACTCCAGGAAAGACATGAGATGACCTATTACAAAGCTTAGCTCCCTCCTGCAGCCCCTGCATAAATACAGCAATACTAAAAGCCTAAAAAATAAAAATATAAATAAAAGTAAAAAAAAGTATTTGAGAATGCTTAGACAACTTTGCTTGTATTTGTGTGCAAGTGAGACTACCAAGAACCTGCGGTCTTATATCTTACGTATAAATTGAGAATTTCGAAGGGGTGGAGCAGGGAGAGAAGGGAGCAGCCATTGGAATATAAATGTTACAAATTATCCTGGAAACACTGATAGGGTATCTAGTCATATACCATTTGTGTCAATGGCAGGTTTGTCTTCAATTTCAAAAGGTGCTGGCATACACTAAAAGCAAACAGTCAGGTTAGTTCCATATCAAAGAGATTGTGTATAAAATCTGTGGCTTTGGTGGCATAAAGGGAGTCATTAATTCTCTACAAGTGCAACATAAAGTTAAGATCCATTAGAAACAGAAGAAATTACCACTTTAACTCATGTTAGATGCTGCTATAGTGCTCTTGTGTGGTGCAAGAAAGGGATTCTCCTGGTGGTTAAAAGTAATTTTGAAATTGCTGGCACTACTGTACATGCACAAAGACAAAGCATCACAGATGTAGCCAGAAAAGGCAAGGGGAAATACAGAAATATCAGGGGAACACTTGTAATACAAGAATAAAAGAAAGCACAGAGAGAGCTTCAAGCCCAATTTTGACACTGAGGAGAATTTTGAGAACACAATAAGTGACTACTTCTTTTATTACTCCTTTTCTTTTTATTTAGGAAGATACAATTTTCTTAAGTTGTTTTTTTTTTTTTTTTTTTTTTGCAAACAAACAAAATCCATCAAAGACTATAGTCAATTTATTCATCACTTTTTCTTCCCAGCAGAATAACCCAAATACTTTGAACACTTGCCACATAAAAGAGTATGGTATATATTCCCTTCTGGTTATAGCTGGAATAGAGCCAAATATAATACTGATCCTAAATATGCTTCTGATTCTAAAGAAGTGTGAAGAAAATATGATACCTGAACCATGTATCAGCATCTAAGTCAACCTTTAAAAATAGCTAATTACAGCTCTGTCAAATGCACATCAAGAATGTCTCTGCAAAACTGTTCTGAAAGCTCTAAAGAAAGAACTAGGAAGAGGGAAATATGCATCCCATCCTCTCAACCAGTTGTCAGTGGATTTGCTGTGGATTCAGCTAATGTCATAGCATTCTGGCAGCTGGCAGTGTGCACAGTGTAGAACATCATTCAGTTTCACTGTCTCAATCACTCTGCTCCACAGAGCAGAAAATTAAGTTCGACAGATTTGAAGGAGGTTCCTGCAGTTTGCTATCATTTATATAAATCATTATACATACAGCTTCAAAATCTCATCTGTTACTTCTGAAGGTCTATTATTAGGTCAGTGCAGTTATTTTATACATAATAAGGAAAAAACCAACAAATTATGAGTTTAAACCATATGCCCATTTTAATTTCTCTGGACAGAATCATTATTATCAATTCCATCTTTAAACTAATTTTTGGAGGAAATTGATTTCTGTATCATCAAACCTCAAAAAAAAATTATACTGATTTGTAATCTCTTCTTTTGTACTGTAATCGGGTGAGACATTTCTGCTGGAACTGCTCTTCATTGGCTGCACCTGATTTTAGGCACCTTTTTAGTACACAATAACTGTCAGTATTCATGAATTCCTCCTCCCTCTCATCGCAAACCCCCAGACAAGCCACAGCAAGCAGTGTTTGGATTCACCCTATTGAAAAGTTCAAAGGCAAGTCTCCCCAGCACCTTTGGTACACAAATTGCCCAAAATCTCAAGAATCCAGGACAACATACCATGGAAAGCACTATTCTTCCAGTGTTTCCAGGGCTGTTGCAGAGTACTCTGTGGGACAGTCTTCAACAAATGTGACAATTCCAGTCTACACTGTCAAATCATTTCACTTTCAGCCCTTGGCCTCTCAGTATTCATACTGTATACATACTAATTTGCATACAGATTCCAACCCAGAGCAATACAAGCAGCTCCCTTGGCAAGGAAATTGGAACACGGAAGAAAAGATCACATGCTCCAAGACCTGTATCCTCTAAATGCTACAGGCACAAGCCAGTTCACATCCATTACTGTCTTGTTTCTTGCCTCAAATCCAGACTGTGGAGTCTTCTTTCTTGGAGATCTTTGAAGTCCATCTGGAGATGGTCCTAGGCAATCTGCTCAAACAGGGAATAGATCAGAAGAACTCCAAAAGTGCCTTCCAATCCTAATTATTCGGTGATTCTATAATAGAAAAGAGCTTCCCAAGAGCAGCACATCCTGATTTTCAGCGGTCCATCCAGAAACAGATACTCCATAACTCCAAAATATTCCCAGTAGGTGAACATGCTAATTCTAAACCTCTGCTCATTTGCAATAAATAATCAGGTCTGGATGCGAGGACTGTAATAATGCACTGTGCCTTTTAGGCCCTACTTATATATTTATGTAGGTTGCTCTGAAAGTAACATGTCCTATTTATTTCTATGGAAACTACAACAAATACAAAGAGCACAATAACATTGATAGAGCAGATTCTCTGCTACAAAACAGTATTTTTAAACACAGTCACCACCATTATCTATACATTTTCACCAGCCATGAACAAGAGCTGCATGCCACGCTCATAAAAGTCTGAATCAGTGGAGGTGATCCACTATTGGGATACTCTCAGACCTATTCATCTTTCCAATTTCAGTCACAGGTTTGAATGATGCTGGCATCAGGCATCTACTTCTGCTGGTGTGCTATCTTGCTGCCCCACTGTGCATCTTACTACCCAAAATGAAAACAAAGTATTCCATAGTCACATCCTTACTCAGTTTCGGCCAATGTGGTGACTGATTCTTGAACAAAGAACACAGAAATCAGACTCCTTGGAAAACATATTCTGAAATAGCTACCTGTTCTGCATTTTCTCATTTGTTTTTGTACACCTGAATGCAAACTACACATACAACTTGATTAGTCCTGCTGTGTAAACAGGGTACTGTAACAGATACAGATGCAAATCAGAGCGCCTCTTCTGTGGTGTGTCTAAGCTTAGGAATGATTTCCTTATATATTTCTAAACTGAGGAAAAAGAAACCAGAACCATCCAGTGTTATGGGATTCCATACCAGTTTCCCCAAAATAAAAGATTAACTCAGAAGCAGCTGATCCATTGGTCACCCCAAGTCAGGTGAAATGAAAGCCAAGAAGCAGCCTCCCTTGCCTATAGGTGTGGTCATTTTGGAGGAACATGAAAAAGAAATCACACAGAATAATGAAAGAATGGAAACAAGTAAGGACACCTATTTCTCTAATAGTGCTTTCCTCTTTCCTTAAACTTTGGCCTTTAAAACCCCAGATTTCAGGAATATAAAGAAAACTGCTGGCTGTATAGAAACATGCAGACAGACAGCAAACTGTTTTTACCACCTCTGATATTACTATTACTACTCCTACAAAAATAAAAATAAAATTGAAAACCATTTACAGCTCCATCCTGAGGAACACCTGTCTGGAACTTTTAGACATGCTTGCTCTCTCCAGGTGAAGAGGCAGTAAGTTCTTTCTCATCTTCTAATGAGTCAATCTGCCCCTTCTGTTCACAATTACCTGATAAACTCTTCCCAAAAACATGTCCTCCCTTTCAGGCTGCAACCCATTTCTCATATCTCTGATGGCAAACATAAGCTAAACATTTCTTCAATCCTGAAGCAACATTTTGCATATTTTTCAAGCAGAAATAAATACATTTGCTTGGCTGCCCTACAGGTTTGAAAGTTGTGTTTGTGCACTGATACTAATTGCAGTTCAGCCTTCTGTATGCACTAAATCTACAAAGATCTTTTTCTTAATCAGTCCAATACCTCAATCTGGGATCCGGTAGTCATGCTGAGACTCATCTGGCATTGCATTATTGCTTGGCAATTAGTTTGTGCAAGTGTTCATAGACTTTCATAGCATATACAGCATATACAAGATGTTGCAGTTTGCTTATGTTGAATTCACTAGGTAGCAAAAGACTGTTAGGGTATTGGTTATTTTTAATAGATACTAAACACTCAAATATCCCTAAGTTAAAAAATGAAGGTGGAAAAGTCACTCATTCAAATGTTTGGAAGTGTTCAAATTAATTGCTGTTCTGTTCACCCTTATGTTCCAAAGCAGCAGAGATTACTTGGTGCTTCCATAAATTTAAACTTTTTCCTCAACAAACAACCATCTACGGAACAGTTCAACTAACTGTTATGATATACCATCACCTGCACAAAGTCATAGATAAGACACGGCTCTGAAAATCCATTTTCTCATTCTAGTCATGCATTAGTCTTTTTCCTTCCTCAAGCATCTTACCTCATTCCATATATGTTCTCATTCTCTGCAAGTAGCTTCTCTGCCAGAAACCTTGACTGGAGAATCACCACTTCTATTTTCCCTACAGCAAGCAAACCCTTCACACAAGTCCTGCCAAGTTCCCCAACCATCTGTATCCCCTGCACCATAGCAGCTTCAATTCCATCAGCTTGAAAATCCTAGTGCCTTCCTGGGCTTTGTCTGGGTCTTTCAGAGAATCATTACACAACTGCTACTCAGCAGCTCAGCTGTACAAGGCCCCATCCAACTTGGTCTTGAGTGCTTTCAAGGATGGGGCATCCAGTTTCTCTGGGCAGCTGTGCCAGTGCCTCACCATCCTCTGAGTAAAAATCTCCCTCCTTCTATGTAAACTAAATCTGGTTTCCTTTAGATTAAAGACATTCTCCCTTGTTCTATCACTATCACATACCACATAAAAAGTCAGTCCCCCTCCTGCTTATACACTGCCCTTCAAGTACTGGAAGGACTTTGACATTCCCCTTAATGTCATGGAACAGGTTAATCTGTGCATGCCAAAGAAAAGAAAACACAACCATCAGTCAAACAGAAAAATGAAAGATATTCATCATTTGATATTATCATCATCAGCACATGTGCATACATGACTAAGACATGAGGGAGGAGAACCATATGTACCTATTTGCAATGCAGACCTAGAAAGATTTTCCAAAATAGGTCACAGATAAAAGGAGTATCAATATAACACATATGCATACATATTCAGACAGTATTTTTATCATCCTGAGAGAGATGACATTAGATGATGACTATCTGGGTGCAATATGCGTTTTCATAAGACTAAGATAACAGGAAGCAAGAAAAAAAAACACAACCAAAGAATAAACCAAAAAACCCACCAAAAATGTTACTTCAGTTCTACCACCTAGACTAGATCTGAATTGGAGCTATTCAATTGCTTCTTGTTGAGCAACTATCAATAAACAATCGGTAGCATTTAATTCCATCCACACTCAGCTGATAAGTTGCCAGCTTTTTTTCTAGAAACAGACGTTACAGAGGTCAGTCATTTCTTCGTATCTTCCACTTGGATTACTGCAATCCACTGTGAACTTAGAAGTGTTTGAAAAAAAAAAAATTAGTAGAGAAGTATGCAATATCTTAGAAGCAAAACCTTTTGGAAACGGACATCTGTGCTTGATAATGGTTGCAAGATATATTAAAAAGTCTTTTTTCTTTTCTCTCTTCTCAGTTATTCCTCCCAAAATTCTGCCTGAAGTTTTTTGTTTTTTGTTTTTTTTAACTAGTTCTACTCATTTTAGCTTAACTGCAGAGGATTACTCTTAAGTACTAGTTGTGGGGAAAAAACAAAGTTAGAGTTGTATAGACAAATTTGCTACGACACACAATACTATTTCATTAATCTTAACCAGAGGCACTGGCATGTCTTTGCTCTTTCATGACCCTTTTCTATTAGATATGCCATCTTTTCTAACTTCTCATTCCAATATCTCCCTTTATCTTATTTCTCTTCCTCCTATTTGTCTCCACTGAGACAGTCAAAAAGCCAATGTCCTGGCTGGGGTAGGATGCAGTTTCTACTGTCTCCCACCAAAATCTACATCAGTAAAGTAAATGATTCTTCCCTCATTCTGATAGGAGGGTGAATTTCCTGCCTGTTCAATAACGTACAAACCATCTTGCAGGTTTTTGAGGAAGACAATTTGCTACTATGTAAATGCAGATTACCTTAATTTGTAATATGGATTTATAATTTCCAGAGTGTTTTCAATGAACAAGAATGTGTTTACTATGGATACACAGGTGCCCCAGATGGGCTATTTAAACGAAGAAAGCAGAAGTGATTTGCATGAAAGTTCTTCCTTCCAGTCTGATGATATTACTTTGCATCCAGGCAAAACATTTTTCTCTGCATTGGTCTCTGTGCTGTAAATTCAAGTCACGAGTCCTTTATTCTTTAACATTTTGAAGCTTTTATTTGAAGAAAGGCAACAGTCACACATAAATGAAAAAAATGATACATTTTTTACTTTCTGACATCAATTAATCTTGCTAGATTAAAGTGATGAAACTATAAGACTAAGCATTTATATATTTCTTGGTAACTGTGTTACTAGCAGCCTCTTCTCATGCTCCTTAGAGCTTCTTTCAACTGATAGCTTAAGTAGTAAATACTTCCAAACATTCAAATACTAAATATCCATTTTAGAAGCAAAAGATATGATCAAATGACTCACACACTATAGCTGTATTTCACATAAGATGAAGTATACACTGAATATTTTACTCCCTTTCTTATACTCCCATCCTTCAAAATATTTAAACAAACATCAGTAAGTCCTGTTTGCAACCGCAGCTGAAGCTGAGAAAGCTGTTAGTTCAATGAACATACCTTCCCTCCACTGACCTAAATTATAAGAGACCAACTTCAAAACCACTCACTGAAAACTAATCTCAAACATGGAGCAAGTGTAACAGATCCTGAAACCATACCTCCGGAAGAAATGCACTGGAGATGCACTAGAAAAAAAGAAATCCTGCCACAAAATAGCTACAGAATCATTAGGTGTCACGTTAACTCAAACACGCTCCTTTTTTTGCAGGCGAATAGCCCCAGGCAGGCTCCTCTCTGATGCACCGTATTAAGCACAGAAGTCAGTAACGTCAGAGCTCCCTGGCATGCAGCAAGATCCCAGCAGGCTGCCTCTCAGTGCAATGGTGTTTTGGTTCAACTACCAGCCTGGCACCACAGAAATTATTCCTGCTCTTTCTCTGCCATGGACATACTTTGGTGGATAAGGAGAAACAGGACCTGGTCCACTTGAATTCAGTTGTCCTTCCCCAAAAACATTAAGTTCTCCACTGAAATCCCACTATATTCTGATGTCCAAATGCAATCTGCAGAGCAATCCATTGTTTCCAGATACTGGACACTGACCATCCATGAACCCGAAGCCTGCTTAGACCACAAATTGCAAGACAGTAGGAAAACAGACATTTAGGTTTACTGACCACAGATACTAATACAGTGGGAAAGTTATAAAAACCTTTTTCAGGCTCTGAAAATCTGTCCTTTCTGAGGAAAAGAATAAAAAAAATCCCTCATCTTCCCTAACAGGTGATCAATTAGTATGCATAACTTTAGGACCACTGACCTACCTGACAGCAGAATGGTAGGAGCAGGTGTGACCTGTTTCTGAATCTGGACAAAGCTGATGCAATCCAAGTGCCTCCAGGGAGTCAGCTTTGCTGGTTAAAAATTATCTGTTGCTTGCTATCTTTGTACCACTTTGATGCAAGCATTTGCTCTACATTTGGTTAAGTCCTTTATCCTGTTGCCATTTGTCTTCTGGATTTCAAACAGTTTACTGAAGTGAGTAGAAAGGCAAATACATCTCTACAGTGAGCATCTCCAAAGTACTTCAAGTATGTACAACACAGCATGTATGCATCTTCGGGCAAAAATCGGCAAGTCATTCCATCTCTAGCTCTGACTACTTAGAGTCAAATCCATGACTGCATACTATTGCGCCCTGCTGATGCCATTTGGTCATGATCCAGCATGAGAGGAGCACAGCCTTAGGAGGCTCCATAAAGACAGAGGGAAAAAGGGTAGTTTTCTCACAGCAAACTTGAATTTCCTTCCTATTCAAGAAAGTACGAGTCTTCTTGCAGGTTTCTGAAGACATCATTTACTACTATGTAAATGCACATTAAACATAATATGAATCGTAGAATGGCCTGGGTTGAAAAGGACTATAGCAATCATCTAGTTTCGATTCCCCCTGCTATGTGCAGGGTCACCAACTACTAGATCAGGCTGCCCAGAGCCACATCCAGCCTGGCCCTGAATGAACAAGAACACGCATTTACTATGATTACATAGGTGCCCCAGCTGGACTATTTAAATGAATAAAGCAAAAGTGATTCTGCATGAAAATTCTTATGTCCAAAAAAGTTGTTCCTTTTGGTGTATACATGTGTATATATGTATACATGTATGTACATCACACATACACACCACTCACTGTCTATGTAGATAACTTCTGTTATTTTATTTTTAATATTATGAACAACTCAGGGGAAAGCAATCAGTTTGATTATACATATTTTTCACGACTTCTAATTCATTCACTAGTTGCTACACTTCAGTTCCATGATACATCCCACCATTATATCAATATTGGGTTAAAAAAAAGTTAACATGAAATGCTGTCTGCCTCTCCCTTGAG
The DNA here is from genome assembly GCF_016699485.2 of Gallus gallus. Taxonomy (NCBI): domain Eukaryota; kingdom Metazoa; phylum Chordata; class Aves; order Galliformes; family Phasianidae; genus Gallus; species Gallus gallus. The sequence continues at coordinate 100,067,551 of NC_052533.1, read as the reverse complement.
CATGGTTCCATTTGCTCCTGCCTGACAGAACAGAGTGCATCAAAAGAAAGCAATAATGTTTTGGCAGATAGAGCTAATAAAAAAACCAACAAAATACAACAAACAACAAGTGTGTCTACCTTAAGATGTGAAGACAACAGGCTAAGATTAACTTCATTGTGTCCTAGCCAAGAAAACCTACAGAGTCATGCAGTAAAAGCAAAGTTGGAGGCTTAGCTTTTTCATAAATTTCAGTTACCAACAAAGATAAAATTCTACAGAAGAGAAAAGGGATTCCTAAATAAACTTTGTAATCGTTCAAAAACAAGTCAAAAATAACCACTCATCTGTGAATTGTGTCACAGGTATCCAGTTTTATGCATGTCAGTACACAAACTAGAAATTATTTTAAGAGAGTCTTACAGTCTACTTCAATCATTTAGGATCAGCCTGAATCGTTCAGGTTCAGTAACTCTCTTTAGCTTGAGAGCACTCACAAAAGGACTCCCTTTGCGTCTGCGTTATCTGGGTACAAATCGTAACAAGGAGAGAAGAAGAATAGGGGATTTTCTTAAGTTGCAAGGAAATCTGTCCTTTGACTGACATAGCAGAATCATTAAAGCACAGGAAGCATTTCAGATACAGCATCTCAGGTCTCTTATGTGAAATTGCAAGTTCTTTCTCCCAAATAAAAACTGAAGTAGGATTCTTGACACGTTCTGGCTTCCATCTGGGCTCCAGTATACTTCAACATTTACAATGAACACTGTTCAATCTTTTCCACAGTACCAACACAGAGTGTTAAGATATACGGATGAAATTCTTTAAAGCTCTTCTCCCTAAAGCCACATGCCTTACTGCTTTGTTGCTCAAGAACTAGCGACAACTTGCATTAATCTGTCCGAAACATCCCCAGCAGCTCAGAGGCAATCTCAGCATGGAGGATTTTGCTCCCTATAGACTGCTGTTCACACCTTTCAGTGTGCACCCAAAATCTTTGAACCTGCTTTACAGCTGTACCACTTCGCTTCTCAACCCTTTGCTGTTATTTTTATATTAACACCTCCCTCTCTCTCAAAAGAGAAAAACAACAAACTCAACAACAACGAAAACCTATACAAACAAACACAACCAAACCAAAAAGCTGCAACAAAAAACCCTGCAACAGAACAAACAAAACCAGAAACAACCCTAATTAAGTGAAGCCCTGTTGAAGACATATGATATTTTAAACTTCATGTCTGCATTTAAGCACATAATTATTGTCTGTTGCCTAAATATAAATTAGCCCAAATCTGATTAAAAACAGAACATTGCTATTAAAGCTACTCTTCTCCACGACCACCTTTGAGAATAACTGAAGATCATCTGAAATCACCTGTATTTTCCCTTGATAAAATCTGGAGGATTTTCTAAAGTGCTGAGCATCCTTACTAGTTCTTCTAATTCTGAAATCAACAACTCTGATTCAACCTAAACTAATGAGAAAAATACTTTATTTGCCTATGTTCTTGAGATAGAAAAAAAATAGATTCCTCTTGTCACAGAATCACAGAATAGCCCAGGTTGGAAGGGGCCTCAAGGATCATGAATCTCCAGCCCCCCTGCCACAGGCCAGGCCACCAACCTCCACATTTAATACTAGACCATGCTAGTCAATTATAGATACAAATATATTTTTATATATAGCCAATTAGCTAACACTGATCAGGAAGCTGTAAAAAATTAAACTATAAATTCTACATCCTCCAATACTGTATATCTCACGTTACACAAAGTGTACTGTACTCAATACCTGAGCATTCACAGAATAATTATATGTAGGCTTATGTACTTCAGCTATATAGTCTAAACCGTAAACAGACAAAAACCATCAAACAAGTCTCTCAATGCATGAAAAAAAAATTTCAGTGCACACAGCGAAGTTATTTTAAACACAGCATGTGGGCACAAGCAATAACTAGCTGTTAACATACTGATGCTCCTGCAGGACATTTCAAAACACATTTTCTCCTGCATTGTTAGTAGTTATTTTTGGCACATACACTTATATTGTAAACCCGTTCTCCTCTATCTCCGTTGTTATCTTGACCCAGTGGTTTTGGTCCCCCCCCCACTAAAAATGCACTTTGAAGACAGACAAAACCACAGTACAGTATCTTTCTGAGAATCAAAACCATTGACTATGAGTGTATCTGAAGTTTTGCAAATCCAGGGTTATTAAGCATGAAACTCCTTTAGATTTGCCTTGTATGGGAGGTAAGAATTCAGCTAAGTCATAGTAAGAACCACACTAACAACACGTTAGCTATGTCACACACTTCTTAGTTGATTATTTTTTATTTTTAACATATTCTGAAGTGAAAAGGGTATCCAAAGTCTACTCCAAAGCTCAATAAATTTAATATTATCCTAAGTACACCTGTACCTGAATCTGTAAGCATATGAGAACTAGCTATGTAGTCATATTTTAGTCAAAGTAGAATAAGGCATCAGAAGGCATCATAAAAATGTCAGCTCATTTAGCAAAAAGCACATAGTCCATAACTGTCCAGCCACAGCCATCTCCTGCCTCATTTGAATGAGAGGTACACCAACCTCCAGAGCAAGGGGAGACACAGCTACCTTTCTAGAACATGGGCCTCTCAGAAGGATCGTGCTCTCACAAGTCTGACATTATCATATCCAGTAAAATAACTTCAAAAACGTACTTTATTAAAGTGCAAGTAAGGCACCTATGACACATTTTATGTATAAAACTTTGTGAGATACATATTATACCGTTTGAAAAGAAATAGACTCACGAGGAAAAAGAGTCCTCTGAAAGTAATGTGTCGTATATATGTCTATGGAAACTACAACAGACACGAAGAGCACAACAAAACAATTTGATAGAGCAAATTCTCAGCTACAAAACAGTATTTTTTAACATACTTGCCACCGTTAGCTGTCCAGTTTTTGCCAGCAACGAACAGGAGTCTGCATGCTGTGCTCATAAAAACCTGCATCAGCAGAAGTGACCCACCATCACTGTCACCACAGTTGAAACGCACCACCCACTGCCTCACTGTGCTCATACCCACTGTCTAGTCTCGATGGATTTCAATGGGTGATATTTTTCTCTGTATGGAGGAATTCAGTTACACACCTTTGCTTCATACACACTTCCATGTCAAATACCGTTCTCTCAGACTGCCCCACCACTGCCATCTGTAACACAGCAACCACATGGAACAGGACATTGGTGGGAAGGTTCAAGCTCTACTGCCATACCACCAACATCTGTCTCTGACTTTGTGGGCCGAAGTCATGAAATAGTAGGTATTACTTTCAGAGCAGCCCTTGTACCGCTAGCAATTTCCACTTAAAAAGATAATGATTAATAGGTTGATAAGCATCTGTTCACAATGTTTTGTAATCACGACTATATGATTTCATTCACAAAAAAAAAAAGGGCCTCTTGGAATAATTTTCAACAATATCCTTTACTGACTTGAAAAACACTTTTATAAAATGTGCTTTGCAAGTTTTAAATAGGAAAAAAATAATCAGAATGTTTGCCTTCACATGCAATTTGATCAGATAGCATGTAATAGAGGTAACAAAACCCTTTGAAGTTTCCTCTGAGACTTGCTTTTCAGCTAATTTTCTTATGCAAATAAGGGCTAACTATTTACTTTTAAAATTCTAGCTCTTTTGACTACAAAACCTCTAAATAGATTATTTGTAGTTCTCATGTTTAAGAAGTTTTGAGTATATTTTCATCTCATTGCACAGACAGCTATGCATAAGCTTCTCATTAAGGATAAACTACCTCTCACTGGAAGAAAAATACACCCTTAAGGGTTTCTGAATTAAATTTGTGTTCAAGTTATTCATCCAAAGTATTTTACATTTTCACAGCACATTTACATAGTCTCTAAAACTTCACAGTGAAGACAGATATTAGTTATATAACCTGAATGAGAATACGAACACACATAAGACTATGCATTATTAGCACACCCATTAAAAGGCAGCGGGTTGGATGCTGAATCTGGTGAGACTTTTTTTTTTTTTTCCTTAAACATATCAGGACTTCAGTCATGCCCCAAGGATTGCTTACTATTTGCCATGACTAATTCTATGATTCTATGTTTTGTCTTTTTCTATGATTCTATGTTTTGTCTTTTCGAACACAGATAAAGGTAATATTTTCCAGGCTGAAAACATATTTCAGATTGTTGCATTAGACAAAATAAATGGAATACCTGATAAAAGCACTGATGAAAGGGAGACAGAAAAAGTACAGAAAGCTTAGACTCAGGACTTCACAATCCAAAGCCTGACTTTGTTCTACTGCTGAGTCTATCACAACTTAGAAATATATCATATCTAGAACCTGATCTTCATGCTTTTTTTAATTTGAAATAACCATGTAACCAGTTTGTATTACACTTCCCATTTACATCTACCCATAAGGAGTGTACTTGTCTCTGAGTTCAGCCTGAAAGCTAAACTCTTCAGCTTAAATTTAAGATTCCCAGAGTTTCCTTTGATCATTTTCAACTGGATTAGAAAAACATTAATTGAGCAGCAATCAAAACATGCTTGAAATCAAGACCTGACATAATTCTTTTCCTCTAACAGTGGGTAAATAATTACACATCAATAACACACAGAAGAGATTAAAAAAGATTTTTTAAAAAGGAAAATATGTATATATTTTCTAATAACCTGGTGTCACCCTAATGCTTGAAAGAGGAAAGAAAAGTAAAACTTTTTATTGCTTGACTTAGGTCCCCCCCCTCTCCACCCTCCTCCCTATATTTCATTCATCTTATTTCTAAAAGAGGGAGAAATTAACAAAACTTCTCTACAGACCATCAAGAAACATCTCTCTACAGAACTTCCACTGAGTAACAACAGTATTAAACAAATTATTTAAAAATCTTCTCATGTTGATTTCACATTGATTTAAAACAAATAGACAAAGAAAGAATTTGACTCAGAGTACCTCTAGATTAGCTCAGGCTCTTTTGGTGATGAAGGTTTCAGATCTACTGGTTGAGCAGCTCTATACAATTCAAGACAAGACACTGAGCTAAACACTCTCAGGTACTGAAAATTCTCATCTCCAAACTGATGTTTGTGGGAATTATTCTACGATTCTATTTATCTCTCTTGAAAGAGAATCAAAAGTAGTACATCTTCATAAGCTACACTAAGCATTGTTTTTTCTTAAAAGCTTAGAAAACTTGTGCAATTGTTTAACAAACAATTTTTACAAACAAAATATAGTTTTGAAGCTAATTAGCTTTTCACTAGAAGTGAGAGAGACCGTGGGACTTACTGAGATACCGTTTGTAGTATAGCCAATAAATAAGCTGACTAACAGAAAAGTATTACTCTGGATATCCAGAATCTATTTATCCTAACGGGCACTGGAGGAAATTCACAGTTAAAATAGTTTAATGTTTAAGATTACAAATGACTCACTTTCATCGTCCACATCGTCCTCTACCTACTGATTTCAAGGAGTTCTGAATACAAACTACTGCAGCCCTTATGATACTGTGTGCTTCCAGGACATACACAGTGGTATTTACCACACATGCACACCAGTGCTCAGAATGTAGCTGGAGTCTGGAAGTGAGTGTGTTATGATCACTTAGATACCCTCTAGAAAGGTCCAGCAGGTAGGGTAATAGGAAGAGAAACAGCTTTGCACATGGTAACCTTTGTTGGTGTTTACTTTGCTAGCATGAGTCAGAACAGATGCGTTGTGCACTGAAGCTTTTCAGAGTTCATGTTCTATAAGGACAAGTATTTCACTGAACAGGAGCACAGTTGCACCACTGTGGAAAAAGAAACTTTTCTACCTGTGGTCTTACATCAGAGATTTTTTCCTTTCTAAACTGATTCCCCCCAGATCCTTTAAAGCAGAGAACTATCTTAAGCATAATATTAAAAAAACCAAACAACTCCAACATACAATGTAAAAATTCCCCACAAGTTCAAATGAGCTGGCTTATTATACATCACGTTATCCAAAGGACTTATTCTGATTGACTTCTGTTGCTCATTGAAATGTCAAAAAGAAGCAAACCTGAATACGAAGGCAGAAAAGAAGCTCACAGCAACTGAATGACATTAAAGCAAATAAAAACTTAAACAGGAATGCTCATAATGAGAAAATATTTTGATAGACTAGCACTAGATTCTGGAAAGAGCCCAATTCAGACTGTAGAGTGGCAGCCCTCATTTAATGACACACACAAATAATTGTTAAAGCTTGATTTATGCGTAGATTCGGTGGCTTTTAGGGGCAAACCCCATGGCACTTATCCAAACAAACCTCTCAGTGAAGTAAATGAGTGTTTTCCCCCAAGACTGCAAAGTTTGGCCATTAGGAATGGAAAACAATCAACAATAAATTGTTTGAACTACACAAATTTAATAGCAAATTATTCTAAATAAATGCTAAAGAGAAATATCCTCTTTTGATTATCTAATTAAAGTTCATACATACATATATACATACATATATACACACACATACACACACATACACACTAGACTTTTAGAGGCATATTAACTAATAAATTATACATTTGTTTATGGCATGAATGTCATAACATAGCACTCAGAAACCCAGATCAAATTCATACTACCTACTGGCACAACCTAATGAAATGGTTGGTATTTCATTGGAGATCCTGCAGCTCACAGTCTGTAACTTGGTAGCAGATACTCACTCATGGTTGATAAGTTGCATAAGGTATTCTTGAATTGGTGAATGTAGAGTGAGATCTAATTGAATTCCATCTTTAAGAAAGATGCTACAGTGACAAACTTGGCATATAGATTTGAAATATTATGGATGCCTAACTAAGCTGGTTTATATTAATCTCCTATGTACAGTTTAAAATATGCTAATCACAGTCCCAAAACCAAATTCCACTGAAAACTGAAAGACAAAGTTCCACTTAAGCCAAAGTAACAAGTAATTTACTAAACATTTAATCTTATTATTCAAGGTAAGTCTGAAATCTGTGTGCTCTTATCTCTAAATTTCAGTACCTACAGAGAATAAATATGAGAATATTCAGAATCTTGGTTCACATATGCACTGAAAAGGTCTAGGTTCTTTCTCTACAAAAGATCAGATTTCACTTTTTCACTGATTTTTTCTGTTGCTCCTTATTCACTCGTTTCATTATGCATCCTCTACATCATTATCTTCCTTCACTTCTGCCCACATTGCAACAACTCAAGCATGTTAATATTTTATAATGCACCACATAATGGACATCAGAAAGGTGATTATTTATTCATTTATTTAAAGTCATACATAGCAGCATATGAGTGTATTCTGGAATAATGTGTTGTAAAAAGGCAATTTACAAAGTAAAGAAAAACCTAGAAAACCATACGAAATTTTCAGAGTAGCTCAGTTACACAGAATAAGGAAATCAGTTCCACTCTAGAGGATGCTCTTGAGACAGAGAACTAATTATAAAATCATTAATAACTGTTACCTGAATGTATTATAAGAAGTTTGTGTGTAATAGACTGGAAGAGTCCTCCAGGTTCAGAAAGATTTCTCCCATTATCACACAATCTTTGTGTTTGGATTGTGTGAATAAGATGGTGTAGATAGAGCGCTTTCCTATGACAACTGAGGCAAAAATGCCATAGAGTGCGGCAGCTTTCTCCTGGATAACTAGATTTCCATTTTCCTGCAGCACGCAGCCTACATTTTTCCTAGCCTTCCTTCTATCCCTGACATGCATGTAGAAGCTCATCTCGTTGTCTTTGATGTTTCTGGCCAAATTAAATTCTATTTGGCTTTCAGCTTTTTTAATTCATTCCCTGGCTGCTCAGTTTCTCTCTATTCATCCCAGGTTACCTGTCCTTAATTGCTGTAGGCTTCTTTTTTGTATTTGAACTTGGCTGGGAAAACTTACTGAAAACATAAACAAAGTCTTAATATACATGTGTCTACATCTTAAATCCGCATCTGTTATCTCTACCCTGAAAATTCTATTTACTTCTCTTTAAGTATTTAGAATTCTTTTGGCTGAGGAGCTGATTGTTAAAATGGCCTCTGTAATATCTAGAACAACTTTGCTTTTTCATTCTGTCCTTTAACGGCTTCCTTGCCACTTGGTGTAGAAGGAATGGAACAAAAAGAACGGTTTCTAGAGAAAGATCCTTTCACCCAGTTAAAGCAGGAAATCCATTTTATAGGTTTTTTTTTGGTTTTTTTTTTTTTTGTGCCTGGGACACTAGTTTGAGATTCCTTTTTCACAGTGGTCCTTCCCTTCCACACAACAAGTCCTGAATTCATCAGTCTAGAAACGTCTCCGTCCGCTTTTCCCACTTCACTGGTTTTTGTTTTTGTTGTTGCTTTTCACTTGTTTTTGAAACTGAAGACTTGAAACCCATTACAGATAAGTATTCATTTATGTTTATATTAAGTCAGAATGAATCAGCTTGTGAACACTCGATTTAAGGTGAGATTTTTCAGCTTTTTTTTTCCTTTAAAATAATAAAATTAATTTATCTAGTAACCACAACTTGCCTACTATACAGCAAAGCACTTAAGGCAGTCACATTAGCAGCAGTATTTTTTTCCCCAGTCTTTACCTCTGAATTTCTGAGTTTTATCTTCTCTTACAGCACTACAGAAACCTTTATCTAGCCTGAGTTCTGTCTCTCGAGTATTCAGGTAAGTCTCTCCTCCTTAGTCAATGCAACTCCTTTAATCTTCCTTCTCCAAAAGATTTTGATCTAACAGCATGTTTTTACATATGCTACTGATTCTTTTAAGTCTATAGCATGATTAATTAATCATTTTCTCTTTAAGGAGCTGTCATTTTGTTTAATGAAGATATTGCATATTATTGCCATGGGCAAAAGGAAAATTTAGCTACACAGAAGACTACTGACGAAATACCAAGCAGAATCTGTATTATTTTAAAAGGAGATGAACCTCAGAGAATTACAAATAGTTACTGACATGCTGAACTCTACCCATATAAACACACAACTCTACCCATATAAACCCCATATAACTTCTGCTTCAAAGGGAATAGAATCAAAATAACAGAATCATAAAATAGCTTGGGTTGGAAGGGACCCGGAAGGAACATGGAGTTCAACCCACAAATCCACACACTACTACCAACATTCAAACCTTATGTCTGAGTGTTGTTTAAACACTGTGTGAACTCTGGCACCTGGGGCCGGGACTACAGCCCTGGGCAGCCCGTTCCATGCCCACCACCCTCTGGTGCAGCACCTGTCCCTAACCCCCAGCTGCCCCTCCCGACACAGCTCCATGCCGTCCCTTGGGCCCTGTCGCTGTCACACAGAGCAGAGCTCAGCGCTGCCCCTCCGCTCCCTATGAGCAGCTGCAGCCGCCATCAGGCCTCTCCTCAGCTCCTCTGCTCTGTGCTGAACAGCTCCCTCAGTGAAGTTAGTATAGTTCGCTAACTACTGAACTCATCTGGAGTCTAAAGCATTATACTGTGGGAAAAAAATAAATTCACACACATGTACAAAAACAAATAAAAAACCTAGAATATTGTTTCACTCATTTTGTCTCTCAAAATGAATACCTACTGACTTAAAAACAAAACCCAAGATCAGTTTACTGTCAGCTACTTTTATCAGCTGTATTCAGTAGTTGTTAATATGATATAAAACATTTCCACATATATTCTTTTCCTTTTATAGTAATACAACCAAGAAAGTAAAATTCACATATATGCAAGACTTGGGAATTCACATGATAATTACTATCTGGCTCTAAGAATCTTTGTGATAGTCATAACATGGAAGCAACAAGTCAAGGTAACCCTCCACAAATTCAGTACCTACCTATGAGGAATTTAGAGATTCCCAGGAGTCAGCTCACAGATCTGGTTTACGACATTTTTTGTTTTAACACTTAGATTCAGAGCCGTGTTTGCAGAAAATAAAGCTTATGGTGTAAGAGGGATATAGTGAAAGCTTTACCTTCAGTGTCTTGCCTTGATGTTTTGCTGAGCAACACAGTTTATTTTTGCTTTACGTAAATAGTGAAGTAGATTATTATTCAGCCAGCATAAACCTTTCAGGTCAATATATTATGATGTATGTCTCTTTTAATTCATGAAGTCATAACTGATTATTACTCAGAAGGGAGTGGAAATTTCTTGTTCAGCAGTTCATAAATGCCTTTAGGGAGCAGTTTCTTCAGCACAAAAGTATACCAGGCCAAATTCAGTGAGTTACACAGGGGAGGAATTCAAATTTTGCCAATCTTACAATGATCTGATTCATGCATAAATTTCCTTTACAAGACCATTGCAGTCCATAGACTGATTAGCGGGAACCCTAATTGGACAGAAATTTTGGATAAATTGATACAGTAACGTTTTTACATCTCAAAGTCCTATCCTGCAGGAAGGTCACTAATGGTCTTACACTGATCAAGAACTTCATAACTTTCCTTGCATCTCTTACATGTAGGAGACCTGAGCAACTGCAAGGAAGGAGATAATCTTCAGACTATTATTTGAGAAGATTTGTATGCTGTGTTTTATTGTGTCTAACAGCAGGGCTTTTAGAAAAATACACTAATTTCTAAATGCTGGCCTAATAAGCCAAGAAGATCTAAGTGCTGTGGTTGGACAAATAATAATAAAAAAAATAAAACAACAACAACAACCAAAAAAAAAAACCCACCAAAACAAAAACCCAGATATCAACAACATTCTTTTACATGATCAAGAATTCTTCTGACTTTCTTCCAAGTGTATACATCTACTAAAAAATTGTTGCTTCTTATTTTTATTTAAAAAAAAACAACCCTAAGTTATAACTTCAAAAGGTAAGAATAAGAGAGGGCAAGAGGCATGAAAGTTTTCTACAAGATGGCACCAATATCCGTCAGAGTTCAGAATCAACACTGCAATGACATAAATATCAACTAAAATTATATTTCACAGAACTGCAAAGAAAACAAAGACAGACACATTGGCCCTTTCATCCTTGAACAGAAATAGGTGGAACGACATGAAAACCTCCACTTATTTTTTTCCATCTAAAATAATCCCAAAATATCCAAATAAAAGTTTACAGGTATCGAGAGTGTCTTTGTGTGTGGATTTGGTTACTTCAACTTACTTAGGCATACATAGATTTGTTACATAATTCGAAGCCGCAAAATTTACATGCTTCATTTTCTGTATTAAAAGGCTTCAGATAGTCTAATGAGGAATGAATTTAGAGGATCACCAAAATCAGTGTCAAACTGTTTCTTGTTATTTGTACATATCAAGTCACATACTATTGTGCTTACTTTAAAATAATCTGTATGTATATCCCTATATAGTCTGAACCCATTTCTCCTCTCCAAATGAGCAGCATAACTGATTATATCCCATTCTAGCATTTCATCCAGAAATCACCAGACAAACTCCTCTTGCTATGTCTAAGGAGAAAACCCTTTAGCACTGTCCCTCAGGAGCATAAGAAATCAAAACCTTCACATCTAGAGTAAGAGAAAGGAGAGAAATAATGAACTTCAGGCTACCAAACACAATGTTCTCCATGCAGTATCCCCTGGCCACTGTAGCCTACACTTGAAATGATACTGTTCTGGCATGCTTTATTCTAGCTTACAGCTGACAAGAAAAATCTGCATTACCAAATCTAAAAGTACAAGCCACATAACACAAAAATCATCACCAACAGTCAAATGCTTACTGAAGAAACAATACTACCACGTTTGATAGCATGCATTTGTAGAAAAATATATATATGTGTACAGATATATATTTTGGTTAATACTACAGGGTATTGGTATACTTTTTTTTTTTTTTTAAATCTTTACTGACCTCCATACTGAAACATTATGCTTCTTAGTGATTCTGCACTCAGTAGATGGAAGCCTCAAGCCATTATTCTTCTTGAAGCATTCCTAGAAAACATCTACAGGACCAAATGCAAGATACAGTCACTTCAAAGGGCAGACTGGTTTGGAACCATAGAACTTAAAATCTCTGAAGCTTTCATGTACCAGTTTTTCCTCAAGGCATATCATTATACAGCTGTTGTAATGATAAACTGTAATAAACTATTTTCCTATTCTGGTTCCAAACAGGTTTTCCTATCTTATCATTCACTTTTAAAAAGATGAGAAAATCATAGAATCATAGAATTACTCAGGTTGGAAAGGACCTCAAAGATCATCAAGTCCAACCACAGCCTAACCATAGTACCCTAACTTTAACAACCCTCCGCTAAATCCTATGTCTGAGCACCACATCCAAACGGCTCTTAAACACATCCAGGGATGGTGACTCAACCACCTCCCTGGGGAGCCTATTCCAGTGCTTAACCACCCTTTCTGTAAAGAAGTGATTCCTAACGTCCAACCTAAACTTGCCTTGGCGCAACTTGAGGCCATTTCCCCTCATCCTGTCACCTGTCACCAGTGAGAAGAGACCTACCCCGCTCTCACTGTAAACACCTTTCAGGTACTGGAAGAGAGTAATAAGGTCTCCCCTCAGCCTCCTCTTCCCCAGAGGAAACAGCCCCAGCTCCCTCAGCCTCTCCTCATAGGGCTGATTTTCCAAGCCCTTCACTAGCCTCGCTGCCCTTCTCTGGACCTGCTCCAGTACCTCCATGTCCTTCTTGTACTGAGGTGCCCAAAACTGAACACAGTACTTGAGGTGAGGCCTCACCAATGCTGAGTACAGGGGCAGGATGACTTCCCTAGTCCTACTCACCACACCATTCCTGATACAAGCCAGGATGCCATTGGCCCTACAAGCCTGTAGGGTTGCCTGGGGTTGTTGTGACCAAAATGCAGGACCCGACACTTGGCCCTATTGAAACTCATACCTTTAACCTTGGCCCATCAATCCAGTCTATCTAAATAGGTCATAATTTCCAAATAGTATTTGCAGAATTCCCTTGTAACCATATGATAATCATAGGAGTGTTCAAAGTGTATTTTGATATGAAATGATCAATGCTAACTTATTTATGGACCTTAACAAGATGTAATTAAGGAATAACAATAATTTCAATGCCACAAAGGAACTGCCAGAACGATATACAGAGATACTTGATTTGGGTTTTTTTTTTTTTTTTTTTTTTGAAACCCATGTTAGCATCTGTCAAATTAAATTAATTTTTCATTAATTGCTAAAGCATAAAATCCATTTATTCTCAACAGAGTGTAGTCTAATCCTCTACAGATCACTTCGTAAGCAAATAATACTGTTAAAATATCAGCTTATTGATGCAACATTTTTCATACCAAGGAAAATAAAGCTAACTGATTTCCTTCTGTTGCTAGGACAAGCTATTCCCATGCCTGTGGCTAATAAAAATAGACAAATTAGGAGGTAACCTCTGAGCAGTAAAAAAGGTGCAGTAAGAAACTTAAATAAACAGCACATTGCAAAGCTGTAATCAACCAGATAGGAAGTGGTTCTTCATTGGAATATCTACTTCAATTGTGTGTTTAATGGGATGTCTGTCACGGAAGTAAGATACTCATATCCATTCCTGCACCACAGAAAACAGAAATCCAAGTAAAGCCTAAACAAAAAGATCTAATTTAATCTTCTCTCTGAGGGACAGCAATACCTCCTGGGCTGTTAGCTGAGTAGCCGCTCAGTATCCTCTAAGATTTTGGTACTAATATGGGATAAAGGGATAAGTATTTAAAATACACATCAGCACAAGTTATTTCCCCCTGCAACATGCAAGGTTCCACAGCTATACTCAGAGATCATGGGAAATATCTTACAGATAGCACTTGTATGTTAGTGTCTGAGTTAATAATAAAATGCTTTAGTGTTACCTTATAATAGTATTTTAATTGTAAATATGATTTTAGAAATATGATAATACTGAATATTAGTAACTTTTATAGTGCAGATGGGAGAAAAACAGTTTATTATTAGCAGCAGAATCAACTCTATTCTCTATCAGGAGGCCTCTAAAACAAGAGCAAACTAATTTTTGTACAAAGAAATCTAATAGAAAAGGTAGAAGCTAAAACAATAGAAAACACACATTCTATGTGGGTGAAAACAATTTCTGTATAACATTACTCTCCCTCTTTAAAGAAGCTGAAATTGTAACACAACTGATTTATTTACATTAAGGAGTAAAGATCAGATCAAATCAGGTGAATGAATGCTTCTGTCCAGCTACCAAAAATGGTAAAAGAAGGAAATCTTTAAATTCTTTCTTGAGATGGTTATAAAGCAGGTTACAAATATATATTTTCAGTGGTCAAAATGCTGAAAATTTTTGTAACCTTGAGTTCAATAAGATTTAAACTGAAAAGGAAAAGAGAAAATCTATTGGGGCATGAGGCTACTGATAGCTACAGCCTCAAGACAGGGTTATTTACAGTTCTAACAGGAATTAAAACAAAAAGACTATTCATCTGCATCAAAAAACTAAAGAAACTGGAAGCTGTAATACCACCCAATGAGTAATGCATGGACTACATTCAAGCCTAGCATAAATCACAGAACCTGAAAGCAGTCAAGTTGCTTCTTTAACCATTTTAGGCACTATTATAGTCTCTCCAATCCAATTCCACTAAGAAATGATAGTATTTAGTAGCATTTATCCTTTTTCTTGAGGAGAATCCATCTGCTGTATGCTCCTCAAATTACAAACATTTTCATCACAAGGTCAGTTTAGTCTTAACAATGTAGAAGTATCCAGTACCGTTTCCTCCCAGTATCTCATGGAATAAATGTACATGAGTTGAAAGCAACACCTTCTCTGCTGCTGGAAATGTTGGAGCACACACATCAGTTGACTTCTTAGTTCATCTTTGTTCCTCTGATTAATAACCCTTTTGAGAGCAACTACATGATCTCTCCCCAAAACAATATTAATTGCCTTACTGTTTAGGATCCACACCTCTTGATTCACTCCCATACAAAATTATTGTATTGAAAACCCTGGTAACTCCTGTTCACAATAACCTGAAAAGATTTGCCCTTCCCAGCCAAGTTTCTCCTTCTGCCATATCTGTCAAAGTTCTTTCTCAGGAGTATCTGTTGATCTTCATTTCCTGTGCGTAGCTAGCAGCATCCACCTCTGACTTTAGACTATCATTTAGAGTAGGACAGTGACACTGACTTATTGCCATCACAAACAATACCCTCCTAATCCTCCTGCCAACAGCAAACCCACCTTAATGGCAACTGCCCTTAACTCTTCACTACAGGCAGACCAGATCTTAGATCTAGTTTGATTTTTTCATCCAAATTTGTTCAAGTTAGAAAAGTGAAATAATTTGAGTTACAAACAAGCAGTGGAAAAAAAGCCCAAACTCTTCAGACAGTTCTCAAAAGCTTAGAGAAGAACCACCAGGATACTTTGGGGAATAAAAGTTAGAAAAGTTATTTCCTTAAGTTAAATGCATAAAAATATTTCACTGGAAAGCTACAGATCCCACTTTTAAACATACAATGCCAGGACTATTCTGGTTTAAACACTATAAGAGCTATCAAAAAGCTACTTTGAAAACTGCCATTTTTATCTCAAGTATGTATGATAGAAGCTTAAAGAAAAATTCTCTTGGTGTTTTATTTCTCCAGATAATCCACTCCCAGCATGAACCACTGAACATGCCTCAGTCTGCAGGTGGGCAAAAGCCCTCCTCTCATTGTCTGTGATTGTTTAATAGAACACCAAGGCACAGATATCAAAAATAAAATATACACGAGTCGCTCGTAAAGTAATGCCTTCTCTGTATTTCCACAGAAACTGCAACAAAGAGCACAATAACACTGTTTAACAGAGCAAATTCTCCTTTACAAAACAGTACTATTCAACATAGTTACCACTACTAGCTATGCATTTTTTTTTGCCAGTGAACAAAAGCCTGCATGCTGTGCTCATAAATATCTGCACCAATGGAGATGATCCTCTGTCACCATCACCACTGCTGAAACACACCACCCACTACCTCACTGTGTTCATGTCTACTGCTTGGTCTCCATCAACCTTTAAGGGACCTTTAAGGGTCCCTTCCAATTCAAACAATTCTGTGATTCTATAGCAAACACAGAGAAAAAACAAGCAGAGGTAATATATAGCATGATTCAAGAGGAAAAAAAAGAAAAAAATGGTAGAGGAGAGAGAAAGAAAGAAAGAAAGTGCACATGGAAGGAACATGAGTCAAGATGAAGAGACAAAGTAGTCAAGCTAAGGGAGACAGATGAGAAAAGGGCAGGAAGATATGCAGTCACTGAAGTATATTTTATTCCAGATTTTGGAGTGGAGCCCAGAAAACTCAAGTCTCAAAACCCTCCTCTGCTGTCAGTTAGTATTTACAAAGGCTAATTGCAAAGCTCTTCTTCTACGTTTGCAGCTGGACTACTGAATGGATAACACAGGCCACTTCAGTTACTTGTCCCTTTGTACTGCAAGAGGTGGTCAGCTTTGCACTATAGTTCATAACTTCTTTGCACATTTGTATGATACTGTTAAAACAGAAAAGGAATCATTTGTTCTATTGAAAAACACAATACTTAATTCTGTAACATTTCCAGAAGAGAAATGTTGAAAAATAAAAACTATTGATTTTAGTGCATAATGAATTAAACATTCAAATATTGTAATTTATCTTGTACACATTGTAGCATGTGCATACACAGTTGGCATACATTTCCTTTCCAACCATGGGTAATCAACACATGGCCCACATGAGTATGTATGCCAACATCAGTTAGGTTTCCTTTCTTCAACTGTGGAAGAAAACTTCATCCTTATTCTGTGACACTTGGTTTCACCATATGTAGAGGCCACAATACAAAGCAAATAGTCTTCTGAGCTTGTTTGAATAAGAGACAATGCAAGGAAAAAAAAAGAAAAGAGCTTCAATTGTGCATACACAGACCCTGTGTGCTATTCCAGTACTCTTCTATGCAATTTGCAGCATGCAATCCTTACAGTTTTTTTCTCCTCTCTCTTCATACACCTCCTGTATCAAAGTATTCACTGTCAGCAGTAAGTTCCAGAACTGCTTTAGAAGGTGAAGACCATGAAGTCCACACGGAAGCACTGTAAATCCTCGGGTCTCAAAATTGAGCTAAGTTGCCCTCAGGGAGATATATTAAATTAATTCCAGGATACTGAGTGCTAATAACACAGTTCACTATTACACCTATGGAAACACCTAAAGAAATATTTTTAATCTACAAGATGTACTTTTTCCACTGTATTTCTCTGAAGTTACCACATTTCCCAATTTGTGTTTGTTCACCATTAGTCCAACAGGATTTTCCCTACATATAATATTTCCTGAATAGTGAAGCTGCTCCCTAGCTAGTGAATGTAGAATCATACAACCCTGGTGAAATGTTAAACAAAGCAAGTGATATGCACTGACCCACACAGTTCACACATAGCAATGTTTTAACAGACTTACAGACAAAATGTATTTCTGAAATATTACAGCATTCATGTGCATAAAAGCCGACTGTTGACAGGAATCAAAGCTGACAAAGGCGTAACAACATAAAAATGCATCTGTGATTTTTTCTCTATGTGACTGAAAGTGACAGCCCATCAGTGTACAATTATCATACATTACTAACGGAATATTAACAAAATATGCATTACTATAATTAGAAAAACTTGTCTTGAAAGGCAGCTTGACTTTTCACCTCTGGAACTGTAATTTACAGAGAAACAAATCTGACAGTCTTAACTACTATAAAACCTTAGAAGGAGAAAAGGTGTCTTAATCTTTCAGCACTGGGCCTAACAGCCAATTTTCACTCTCTGTGGGTAAAATTCCAGTCAACTTAGATGGTCTCAAACAGTACTTCAGTCTCTGTAAAATCCTAAAATTATGCCTAACCTGAGCCAAAGATAATAGGTCTTATAGGCCATGTGCAAGTTTACTGGGTAGGGATTCACTTTTTCTTTGAAAGAAGCCTGGAATATCTGTCTAGAATAAACAAAGTCAAACCTGAAGTGGGATCTTAGTTATCTATATACATTCACATATCTCTGAACATGCTTTTCTTCCTCTTCAAAAGCATAATTTCTATGCATGTACTTGACACAATGTGAAGAAAACCAAAGATAATAACCACACACACAAAGGAGGTCAGATAACAGTCTGGCCTTTCTGACTAGGTTTCCCTTTCCAGCAATACATGAAGAAAATCATTATTGCATTTAGAAGGTAATATTTTGAACCGCTAATAACCCATCAGGCCTCAAAGAAAAAGGTGTGATCTTTGTACTTCTGTACTAACACAATCCAATGCCTGCTTGAGGCAACGATAGACATTACATTCACGGTGCGAGCCACTCATTGCAAGTAAGCACTGGGTCAGGATCCTTTCTACGTTCAACCACGACGCATGCAATTCAAATTATATACGTACACCTCAGAGGCTCCATTAACCTATACTCGCTTAGTGACACACTTTTTTTTTTTTAACATCTTATTCAAAGGGTTGAAGCCTGAACCCTGGACTCAGATTTTAAGTCATACTGTGCTCTGCTAAATCATATCATGATTCTATCCGATGTAAAAGACACCACTCTACTTTCTAAAAACTGCTTATTTTATGGGATACTTGGCAAAATTAATACAAATAAATTGAAATGTAGACTGTTGACAAAATATAATGCAGAATTAATTTAGAACTAGTAGAGTATTTTACTGTCTCTTGACTTAATCTATAGGAAAATTATTTACAGAACATAAATAGTGCTACGTTTTCCTTAGCATTAATTTACATTACCATTTCAAATGACTGTATTTCCATTTATATTATCAGACATGGTCTGAAATTGTAGAAAAATCCCTATGGAGATGAATTTGAAATTGATATCATTAAAATTAAAATATTTTAAAAGGTCGAGTATATCCATTTAAATTTTATTTTTATCCTTGGTTATATATCTTCATTATTTTGTGTGATAAAATTCATTTGAACCGAGCATTCACTTGTAACTAAGCTAGCAAAGAAACCTCAGAAACTGTTCGTACTTCTTCCGTTTGATGTGATCTTCAGTTGTTCAAACAGTAATTTGTTTATGAACTCTTTTTTTTTTTTTTTTGCTAATGTCTCATTTCAAATTCATTACCTTGACAACAACATACTACAGATAAGCAGTGACATTTTTTCCTTTACAACAAGAGGGATATTAGTCACTGAGAAGACAATAAATATCTCATTTATTACTATGGCCAGCACTATACAAATGATTTCCTGATTATAGCATTCATTACACAAGACATTTCTTCCAAACATTCTCTTCTTGTTTTACTCACAGTCTAAGACTTAATGTCATATGCAGTACACATTAAGGCATTACTATTCAAATTCTTTCATAAATTGGCTATCAAAGCTTTCAGAACTGTGAATTCAGTCTCTTTTTCTCACCCCCCCCCCCTCCACCCCCCCAGCTGTCATATATTCCACTACCCAAACTATAAACTTTTCCCCTACTTTCAAGAAATAAAATTAAAAAGCAGTAATGGGAGAGGCAAAATTTTACAATTCAATTTCTAAATACAAAAAGCTAGAAGTGGTAATTATATAACAAAAACAGGTTTGTTTTTGTTGGGTTTTTTTGTTGTTCATTTTTTTCCATTTGGCTTTGCATGCTTGCATCCACATGAATCTACTATTAAATCCATGTCTGTTTTCACCCCACTTACTCCCTGTGGACATACCAGTCGGAAGCACAGTCTCCAGCATTTTGCATCTGCTGAGCTCAATTCTAATGTAAATACGTATCTGGTTCCTGTTGGTGAACAGAAGGGCACAGTATCTGGTCTACTGTGATAAAATACACCTTCTTCTTTTTTCTTTTTAAATAATATAGAGTATCATCTTTGTATTAATTTCCCATTTATTATGCACAAGTAGACTTATTTAAAAATAGGCATTAGATAAAGCTTGACTAACTTCATCCTGCTTTCAAAAAGTATTTGACCTAGCAATAAATACAACAAAATTAATCTAACTGCTTAAAATACCTCCAGATAAACCCTAAAAAAAATGCTTATCAAAAAAACAGCTAATATATTTGCCACGCTTAATTTTCCAGCACATACACAATCTTAGCTCTAGTGAGACTCCACTGAATTAATTTCCTTACTTTAGCTATTACATTATAAAGATAATAATGGAATCTATTAAGAAAGAACTACTTGATTAGCTTCCATACGGTTGTGGGCAACAATCCATGACTAATCAGCAAAGTCAAAGAGGTAAGCAAAATTATTTTCTTTACCTTAATTAACTATTTTTAACAGATAGGATGCACAGTGCACATACTGATCAATTCATTTAAACAGTTTGTTTGCAATACTGTGGCTGTACTTTGTCTTCCACAAAACACACAACAAGCAGCTCACCTTAGTACAATTTATACTAAAGAGAAACAAACTGGAAAATGACCGAGCATTTGGGTCACAGAGAAGACAAGTTTCGCCATGAGCCCAGTTTGGCTCCAGACAGCAACAGTGGATGATTTGTCAGTGAAGTTCACTTGGATCAAGAACTATTTACTCCATTGCTGTATTAAAATTTGGCTGATGATTGTTCAAAGAGCATGTGCTCTGAAAGATTTATTAATATGTATTTAGGAAAAAAAATAACTAAACATTTTATTCTGTAACGTTTCAGGTATCTCAGTATCACATGAAATACTATTTCAACTTTGAATAAAACTTAATATACAAATTTGTTTACATCCACTAAAACAGAATGAATCATATCCATGATATCAAATTGTAGCAGTAAATTACTGAGCTCTGCTACCAGTGGAAAAAGCTTTATTGTATTAGATCTGATGGTACAGCTCTATTATTGTCAATTTTTATGTATTTTTTCAGCCGTACATCATGATATATTAAATAACTTACTGGTTATTTACAGTCTGTATAGGGTACATATCTACCTAGTGTTAACTGTTTAAAAATACTGTTTCCTTTATAATGGCTAAAGTGCTGTTCAGTAAAAACAAAATTCTGAGAGTACAATTTGCTGCTGGTATCCAAGAATTCTGGACAGTCATGCTGATTACACAGGATAAAAAAAAAAAAAAGATGTTTAAAAAAAATAATATATCAAGTCACTTCTTGAGAAATGGGCTAAGCATGTCTACTACATGCAGATAACTGAGCATACGCTGTAGATCTGACAAAGTTTGTGGAATCCATAGAATCATAGAACCTTTAGGTTGGAAAGGACCTATAAGATCATCTATTCCAACTGTCCTCCCATTACCGTTGCTACCACAAGCCACTAAACCATATCTTGCAGCTCCTCATCCAGACACCTCTTGAACACTGCCAGGGACAGCGACTCCATCACCTCCCTGGGCGGCCATTCCAGTGCCTGACCACTCTCTGAGAGAAAAAGTTCTTCCTTATGTCTAACCTAAACCTCCTCTGGCACAACTTGTGGCCATTTCCTTGAGTCCTGTTTGTTGCCTGGGAGAAGAGGCCAAACCCCTCCTCATCACAACCTCCCTTCAGGAAGTTGTTGAGTGCAATGAGTTCTCCTCTGAGCCTCCTCTTCTCCAGACTGAACAATCCCAGCTCCCTCAGCCGCTCCTCATAAGACCGGTGCTCCAGACCCCTCACCAGTTTTGTTACCCTTCTCTGAACATGTTCCAGGGCCTCTATGTCCTTCTTGTAGTGAGGGGCCCAAAACTGTACACAGTACTCAAGGTGTGGCCTCACCAGTCCTGAGTACAGGGGGATGATTACCTCCCTCCTCCTGCTGGCAACACTGTTTCTAATGCAGTCTACTTATTTGAGTTAGCAGATCTATGAATTCTTGTTTTCAAGATAATCCAATGGAAATAAAGCAGCAGTTTCAACCTTGAGGTGTGAGTGAAGGGTGCTTTCTTCCAGGGGAATTCACAATTCCTCCTTCAGGTCCTCACCAATCCACTGGAAAGAAAAACATAAACCTTAAATTGCTCCCTTTGCCAGAAGAGCTAATTTCATCTTCTCCTTAGCCTTCTCTACACCACTGAGGAGTTTCCAAGGAGTAAGGAGAGACCAGCATCAAGAATAATGGAATTTAAAGGGAAATCACTTTAAACTGCCTGTGGTTGAGGAATAAAATTCCTCTCAAAAGATTAATCCTGATGTATATATAGATTCTAAGCATATGTAAGCTTTGAGAGATAGCCCGTATTTACCAAGCATGTTACTAAACCGTGGCCAGCAGACATCATAAACTGGATATGAAAGATGAGTACAAACTACTATTAGAGTAAATCTTGAGGCAAAAATAAAAAATAATTAAGAAAAAAAAAGCTGAAATAATAGAGACGATACAGCAGCACAAAGTTAATATCTAACCACAATACTGGAAGAAATACTACATTCAGTTTTGAATGCTAACTATTAAAATAAATTTTAAAAAAAGTATATAAAGAAAACTACACAAAACCAGGACAGTGCTTCACTCAGCAATTGTTCAAACCAATGCCTAAGTCAGCGGCAGGGACGCTGTATGCTTTGGATATGCAAGACAAGAGAAAGACTGAACTAGATCTGGTGAATTACATCATTAATTAACTACACTTTAAATAAACTATGTATTTTGCCAGTTTCACATGTTAAAATGAAGAAAAATAATATCATAGTTGAACAAAGTGAAAATCCATACTCAACCTATCAACTGTTTTCACTTAGCATGAACTTAATGAAAAAAAAATACCAGACCTTTCTGCAGTAATTTTAGTTTCAAGCACCACTTCTTTTATCAGGGATCTATCTCACACAGATCATTCAGAGCTGCACACTCTTTTCTTTAGTCCTAGAGCAATCCAGGTAGGGAATTACAGATTAGTTGAATAGCAAAAAGCAAATTAGAGCTTTCATAGCTGTACAAAGTCTGCCAGAAATCTAAGTATTCAGAAGTCCCCAATTTTCTTCTCATTGTGCATATAATTTCTTCTTTTAGTTCCCAAAGAAACTGAAATTGGCACCAAGATGAACCTTCCTCTTTCACTCACCATGCTCTGCTATGTTTTGTCATGGGAGCACTAGAACTTTAGAATAAAGGAATATGATGTAACTAAATTTCTCTTAGATCCCATAGGAATGTCACTATCCTTGTTTCATCCCTTGGCAAATATGTGTCTTCAGAAGTGCTCTACAGATATAACACAGAAAAGTTGCCACCACACTCCAACGTTTCTTCTCCGGAAAAGTTTCTAATACAGCCCTGATCAACTGCTGCTCAACATTATATTAAAAACTCATACAGCTTCTTACAAGGCAAGCACCCTGCTCCCACAATTCACATTTGAAATGTGAGTCAGTTGAAAGACAAAAAGATCAGGTCAAGAACTTTTGCACACTCTCATATTTTGACTTGGTTTGTCAGAAACATCCTCTGGAAGGTACAGTCATTATTTTGCAGCATGTGACATTGATTTTAAAAGTACTTTACATATTATCTGTTTTGCAAATGGCAGTGTTCAAATACTTTGGTCAGGTTTCCTTGTATTTAGCTTTTCTTTTCATGTACTTCGGGCCTCATCAATAATAGTGCAAGTTTTACTCACATGAATATGTAAAAATGGGACTGACATTTACTTATATTTTGTCTCAGTCTACCAGTAATAACTATTAAGATTTGTTTAAAAATGTGCAAAGTATTCCTTTAGCTCTCACTCTCCTCTCTCCGCCCATGTCTTGATTTCTAAAGATGTTTTATACTTGAAGACAACCAGAATGCAACAACTGAACACTGAATAGAAAACATCCTTTTGACTGAGCTCATTATATTATTTGTGATGTACAAGAGGTCTCACAGGCTTCCCGCTGTTAGTTTCGTCCCTTAACTGAGTAATTATTAGCATATGGCACAGCAAACTAATGATCCTTTCCATGCATAAATACCTTTGTTCGTATATAATTCTCCCATACAACTCTCTCTCAGCGAAATACAGCACGAAGACTCAGTGGGTAAATTTATATCATGCATTGTCTATAGAGATGTAAAACACCATATAAGTATTCTGCAAGGCAGACCACACACAATCAAAATAAATACCACCGCATAGAATGGCATGTTTGAGGAAAATGAAAAATGACAGCTTGTACATACAAAAATCAACTTTCACATCCATGCTATGAAAAATGAACTGCTCTTCAACCAGCATGCCACTTCAGTTCTGTAAATGAGACATTACATGGGCACTCTAACAGATATCTGATAAGCTTGGAAATGTTTTTATAAACTAATGAGAGAACAAAACAATCCTGAAGTGGAAGAGGTAACCACTGTTTTCACATAAATGAGCTTGTAACATCTCAGAAAACAGACATAGCTTTCTGAGATCAGCGCCCTGTTCTGAACACTTCCAAGGTTATATATTTATTTTGGAGAGAAAACTCCCTGCATTGGGCCCTTTCCCTAGACAGGTTGAGGTCTAAATATGTAAGAAAGTAGGTTTCATCTTCAGTTTGTAATTCCACTTGACTAAATTGATATCTGATCTCTTGAACATTTGCCACAACATTTTTATTTTTGTTTTTCAAAACAGGAAGAGGAAAAAAAAACAAACAAAAGAAATTCATATTTTTCACTGGAAGTGACAGTGCTTTCCAAACTCTCTATCACTGTATCTTTTCTTCTAGAGTCTTTCACTTCATGAAGTGATACACACTAGGGATTGAGGAAGCAATGTCCCTTCCCACTCTAAGTAAAGATCAGGTTTGTGACCACCTGAGGACCCTGAATATCCACAAGTCTATGGAACCCAATGAGATGCATCCCAGTCCTGAGGAAATTGGCTGATGCATTCAGCAAGCCACTCTCTATGATATCTGAAAAGTTGTAGCAATTAGGTGAAGTCCCCGGTGACTGGAAAAAAAGGCAGCATCACACCCATTCTTAAGAAGGGCAAAAAAGATAGCCCCAGGAACTACTGTCCTATTGGTCTCACCTCTGTGCTAGGAAAGACTATGGAACAGATATTCCTGGAAGCTATGCTAAGGCACATGGAAGGCAGGGAGGCGATATGAGAGAACCAGTATTGCTTCAGCAAGGGCAAATCCCGTCTTCTCAATCTAGTAGCCTTTCATGATGGTATCACTGCATCATTGGACAAAGGAAGAACCACTGATATCATCTATCTCGACTTCAGTAAGACCTTTGACACAGTACCCCACTTCTCCTTCTCTCTAAATTGGAAAGAGAAGGATTTGATGGGTAGACTGTTCAATGAATGAAGAACTGGATGCAGGATCAAGTCCAGAGAGGGGTGGTCAATGACTAAATGTCTGGATGGAGATCAGTGATGAGTGGTCCCCCAGGGTCAGTACTGGAACCATTACTCTAAAATATCTTCATCAATGACACTGACAGCGGGGTCGAGTGCACCCTCATCAAGTTTGCTGATGACACCAAGCCGTGGGGTGCAGTTGAGACACCAGAGGGACAGGATGCCCTACAGAGGGACCTAGACAGGCTTGAGTAATAGGCCCCGCCTGCACAGCCCAGGAAGCCAGTCGTATCCTAGACTGCATCATAAGAAGCATGGCCAGGAGGTCAAGGGAGGTGATCCTGCCTCTCTACTCTGCGCTGGTGAGACCTCACCTGGAGTACTGCATCCAGATATAGAGTCCTCAGTACAGGAGAGACACAGACCTGTTGGAGAGCATCCAGAGGAAGGCCACAAAAATGACCCAAGGGGTGGAACACCTCTCCTGTGAGGACAGACTGAGAGAGCTGGGGCTGTTCAGCCTGGAGAAAAGAAGGCTTCAAGGTGACCTGATAGCGGCCTTTCAGTATCTAAAGGGGAGTAACAAGAAAGAAGGGAACAGACTCTTAAGCAGGGTCTGTGGTGACAGAACAAGGGAAAATGGCTTCAAGATTAAAGAGGGTAGATTAAGGTTGGATATAAGGAAAAAGTCTTTTACTGTGAGGGTGGTGAGGCACTAGAATAGGTTGCCTGGAGGCGTGCTTGATGCACCATCCCTGGAGACACTTAAGGTGAGGCTAGATCAAGCCCCAAACATCCTGATTTAGCTGTGCATGTCCTTGTTCATTGCAGGGGAGTTGGAGACTAGATGACCTTTAAAGGTCCCTTCCAACTCTAAGGATGCTATGATTCTGTATACACCTTAGTTTTCAAGGTACCACCATTCTCACAGTTGTTAGCACTATTCCATTCTTATTAGTAAATGACCCATATACAATGATCACACTTAAGAGTTCTGTACACCAATACATCTAGAAACATTTTCCTCAGAAAAGTATTCAAATAAGTATTACATTTTAGGGTTGAAAAGTTTCCATGTACAGAATTAACTTCCATTTTTTATAAATAAATATTGCAGGCATCATGATGTCAAAACAATTAATTTGTAGAAAGCAGCTGTATATTCAAATAAATCCACTTAATTCTACCTCTTTCAGTCATTGCTGGAGTGATTTCTTCCTGTTTATTCTAGTTTACCACCCACTTGCTACTGAAAAGCTACATTTGAATATCCATCAATAATGTTTACAAAACTATATATTAATTCAACAATAAGCACCACTCTGCAAAGAAAAGATCTGTTAGAAGGAACAGCTAGGTAGACATTCTGCCACCAAGTAGGATCCTGTAATAGAATTACCAAGATTCTAAAGGACAGTCCTCTCCTCCACCCCCCCCCCAAGAAAAAATAAAGACTGGAAAAAAAATCATGGAGGCAGACCACCAGCTGTAATGCTGTTGACAACCCTGAGAATTAAACCATGCCTGAGCATTATGCCTGAAGAATAAGAAGGCAGAAGACACAAAATAAAGAGAAAAAGGAATCCTTTGATATCCTTATAACACATTTGCACAAAAACAGCAGAACCTGAGAAATGAGGAGCTGCATTTTCATACAATCCGCTAAACCAATCTGACCCTATGTAAGCGATATATTGCAAGTACTCTGAGATTCTTTCAACAATGGGATGGAAAGAAAATGAAGATTCTTGTGTGCTGTACACATCTCTGAGACACTGCACATCCCTGGAATATGTTGGCTTTCAATACTTCTGTTGGAGAAAGACAACCATTGCCTGTCTACATGCATGGAAAGATACCATTGAGACCACTAGCAGAATCCAGTGACCTGGATTTCATCTCCTTTATTTTGTTGCTGATGAAAGAACAAAAAATAATACAGAAAGACAGTAGAGAAAGACTAATCCTCAATGCTGACTTTCAATACTGTACGAACATTGCTAAAACTCATGTTATGACAACAAAGGTAATTGAGACTACAAATAATCATCTCTTACTGTTACTGTCCTCCAATCAGGTAGATACATCATCATGTTTCACCCATGAAATTATACAGACACACCAGACGAATGCATCACCAAGTATGGAATTAGCAACAGGTAACATTCAGGAAGCCGGCTGGAAAAATTCCACTGTTTTTTATTAAAAAAAAAAAAGTTTGCATTCTGTCAATATATCCCTTGAAAGCAGTTATCTTCAGGTACAATTTATGCCTGGAGCATGAAATTGAAATTTCATCACAACTCTTACACTGATGTTTTGGGCATCCCTAACACTTTAACCCCTCCTTTTCACAAAATAGAGGAAAACTCAAGGAATCCTTGCCTGGATTCAGCACAGTTACTACACTGGCACATCAGACTGTTTAGAAGTTGAAACCTCTAAGTTGTTACTCATCAACACAAGCTATTGCAACCTACACTCAAAGCTAGCCCATGATGCTAAGAAAAACACCACCCAAAAAAACAACAAACACCACAAACAAACAAAAAACCACCACTCCTTCTAGATCCAGCACACTGTAACTGTTGAGATTTTTGGCTATAAGCTGGTCACACATTTTTGCCACCTAAAACACTGAGTTTAGAAACCTGCATCTAACTACCTATAATTGTACATTTCCTTCATGATGCTAGAAGTCCATTCCCCAGATTCCTAGTTTCTTTGGCGTTAAAAATAAATTAATCAATCAGAAGATGAAAAACCTTGGATTATTTAAAGGCAATGGTAAAATTTTCAAAGCTAAGTGAATGAGCTGAATGATAGCCATTGAAACACTACCAGTACAGGGACAAAACATCGTGTGGAAACGTAATGGAAGTTTCTTGTATACAAAGATTAAAGGAAGAAGCTACACAGGCTACTCTTGCAAAATTCTCTTTATGTCTAGTAGAAGACACTGTAAATATGCATAAAGTCAGATTTACATGGCAAGCCAGGTTATGAGCATACTAGCTCTCAAATAGCAGAGGCAATTCTTTCAGAAACAGGGATACAGAAAGGTAGAAATATATTACATGATTTCCAAGCACAGTGAAGTGTTTCTGTAGACAATCTGCCAACGAGACAAGCTAAGAAGGCTAAAATCAGCATTAGCATCTGTCTTCCAATTACAGTCACAAATGACATACTGCCCAGCAACAAATGATGTCTGCTGTCTTATATTAAGATGGTTGTTTTCAAATTATCCCAAGCTATGTCACTGGGAAAGGCAAAAGAACTGGAAATATGCCCAGAGAGATGCGGTGCATCAGCAGCCTAAGGGAACCATTTAAAAAGTCATTTGGTATCCTCTCATGAGATCTTAGCTATGATAACTGAACACAGAAAGGAACAGGACAACAGAAAATATGCTCTATTCCTTAGTGAAAGTTACAACTATCTGTTCCTGATGCTTTTGTTGTCAGAAAGTATTCACTTCACCTTATCTCGCCCTGAGACACAGCATATGCAGACTATTCTTCAAAGAACATAAAATAGAAATAAAATAACCGAACAACGATAAAAATGAACAGCTACATCTCACCTTAAAATTAAAGAAAATAATAAAGTTACCATAGAAAGCAATGTCCTCTATTACCGGTCTATGATAACAGAGTCAGTCAGTGCAAAAACAACTTTTTTTTGTTGTTGTTTGTTTTAATCATGAGCATTTCCACACAGGAATCTTTGTATCACATAGCGACTCGCAAAATAATGCTAATCCCTGGTAGGATTTGCTGCCACAAAACCTCTGTAGACACCAGGGGAAAAACTCTGTTCAAAAAAAGAATGCAGACAAATAAAAGAGACAGAAGGGAAACAACCGTCTTTCATTCTGAGAAGGACTGAGAAGTAAGGTTGTGCCTTACACGCAGTGAGAGCCAAAACAGGACTTTGAGTCAAAAGCCTCATAGTGAAAACAGGTTATTTCCTCAAATTCCATAATCAAATCATACAGGCTTGGGAACCTTGAAGTGTGAGGCAAGTGGAAGGGAAGGGTGAGAGTGGGAGAGACACAGGGAGTGTGCTCAGCACCAGTGTAACACCGTTCTTGAGAGCCATGCTCTGGGAGCATGAGCCAACAGTAAAAGTACACTCCAGTAGACAAAGTCACCACAAAGAGAAAGGTGCCAACGAATGCTGCCACAAGTTAACGAATGGGTAGGCGTCTCATCCTGACCTACGGTGAGGGAGAAAAATCTCTCTCTCTCTTGTTACCATGGAGATCCCTTTTTCAGGTTTCTTTGGATGAGCTTTGTGCATGAGTGCAAAATTTGGCATAAGAGGAGAACAAGTATTAATTCAATGCCCCCAACAAAAATAGCCTTCTTAAATCTTGAGAGATAATACAACAGAGGATGTAAAAATGAAGTTTGGTTACAGAGATTAAGGGCTGAATAAACTATCTCATGCTTCAGTGCCTTGAGCTCCATCTTCTTAAAACGGCAATGCCCAGTTGAGATCGTCGTGCCTATCTTCTACAGCTTGGGTGGAAACTTGAGTTACTGGCTGGGATGAGCCAGGAGTGAGAACTGCAACAAAACGAGTACACAGCACGGAGGCTCCTTACTACTGCTTCGCGGTACAGGATTGACTCTGGATTTTACTAGGTCATTCATTATTCATGTTGTTCTTTTTGTATTTCCATGCGGCAACACTGCTAGCTAAGGCTACACTGAGAGGCACCACCTACCTCTACAGGAAGGACAGCATAGCAACATCTAACAGAGATCATACTGATACACATGCAAGCATTAACTCCCTAGGAAAAAGACCAGAATAAGCTCCTTTTAAGCACGTATGTCCAATGTAGGTAGCCCTGGTGAGAAAGACAGCTTCAGTTCAGGAGGATATATACAGCAGAACATTCTTGTACCCTTCACTGTAAAATATCTGATGACCTCTCTAATTATCAGCACGTGTTGCTCCCGTACATTTTCATTAGCTTGTAGTATCTGCTTTCAATAGTTCTGAAATGCATTTTATCAGACAGACAAGTAGGCTACACAAAAGAAAATAAGGAACTTTGTCATTGGCACTTAAAACAAAATCTCATAATAGTTATTACTATCAGTATATTTATTTCAGAATATCACTTGGACTTTTGGATCCACTGCGATTATTTAGACAAGGGAACACTGATCAAACCCACCTCTTTTAAGAGAGGGGGAAATACCAGAAGTGCCTGCACTGGATGCCCATACTGGTTCACATCAGCGTTGCCTTTTTAAAGGTGCATTAATATTGAAATACAATCCGACATAACCAGCAGAGCACACGCTGTGCCTACAAGCACACCTACCTTGTGTTTATAAGTAGGCTAGAAGGTTAAACAACTCTTTCATATAATTAATTTCACAGATGAGCAGCATTTCTCACCATTTTCACTTCTATTACTTTTTATTACTATTATTTATTTTTGCTTTCTGTCCTTAACGCGGCGTTTACGTATCTCTGACAGGTGTACAGAACAACTTGAATGAAATGGGATTACCCGAAATCAATCATGTGGGACACCGAAGTACTTCCTGTTAAATATTAATCACTCCATAAATTTTCCTCCCAGCTCTCGCACGAACATCAGCCTGCTATAGAAACGGGCACGCTACAACACTTTCCTTGCCCGCATCCCGAGTCGGCTGTAATAAAAACGACACCAAAAAGACGCAATTATATAACAGACCTTGCTAAACGCCTCGTTTGCCCGGAGGGACTGAGGAGAGCGGGGCTGCCCGTGTCCCCGTCCCCACACTCCCATCATTGCACACTGAGAGCAGTTCCCAGGGGAGGCCGGGGCTCCCAGGGGAGCGCTTTAACCCCTCCCGAGCTGCTGCCGCTGCTGTCACCGCCTCTCGGCTGCTAAACGCCCACACCTGCGCCTCAGTACTTCCGCGGGCCGCCGGCTCTGCGCTAAGCGCCCACCGGGCTGCCCGCCGCTTTAGGAGCACCGGCTGAGGCACGGCAGCGGCCCAGCCGTAAGGCTGACCTTCTTCCTCCTCCCTGCCATCCTCACGGAGGCAGCCGGACACCGCGTGCTCCTCCACGCCGCCCGCATCCCTTCTCCTCTCGATATGGAGAGAGCCCGCTGAATGGAAGCCCGGCTTGTCGGTGCCGCAGCCCGGCTTAGGGCGAGCCCCGCGGTTCTTTGGCCGGAGCTGCCCCGCACAGCACCGCCTCTCGGCTTGGTTATAGGGGGGGGGAGAGGGGCAAAAATTCACCCTGCTTCTCTTCTTCTGCCAAGGGGGGACGCGGGACAAACTCGGCCGCAACAACAGGCGGCGAGTAGTTGTACAGCCCGTCCGGCGTCCGGGGGCCCTGGGGTACGGAGCCCGCACCCCGCGGGTCGCGGCAGTGCTGTCTGCCCTCGCCTCGCCTCCCCCTCTGGGACCAGGAGAGGGATCGCCCCTATCGGCGCTACCCTCGGCGTCTGCTGAAATCCCCGCCGTACGGATAGTGGGAGAAAAACCCCACGACGCGAGACCAGCTAGAAATTATTCTGCTGAATGATGCAGCAAACGGTGGACTGAGGGGGGGAGCCGGTGTAGGGCTCGTGCTCCGTTGCCACTCGCCAGCCCTGATTAATAATGCACGGGTTCCCTGCCGAAGCGAAAAGAGCTCCCTCTCTCCTCCGCGCACCCGGCGATTAATAACAACCTTCATCCCGCGCAACCTTTCGCTCGGCACTCCCCCACACTGCCAGGCTGAGGTGGCAAGCGCTCAGGAGCGCGGCAGCGGCAACCTCTGCCTTCCCGTCCGGGGGGGGTGGGGGGGGCTGGGGAAGCGACACCTCTCTTAGCCAACGCGATCCCCCGGGAGGAGAGTCCCGGGGAGCGGCAGCCGCCGGCGCGGCAGGAGGGCAGGCTGCTGCCTGGGAGCGGAGCCGCGCAGAGCGCTGCCAGGGAGCGATCACCCATCGCTATTGTCAGCAAACAGCACGCACGCACGCAAGCATTTACCTTTTTTCTGCCCGCCGTCCGTTAGTCAAGCGTTTGTGGGAAGGAAGGAGAGAGGGAAGGAAAAGGAGAAGGAAGACAGAGAGAGGGAGGCAGGCGGCTGCTAATCCCTGTGTAGAAAGACTTCCAGCAGCGGCGGCAGCAGCAGCGTGTATCTGTGTGTGTGTGTGTGTGTGCGTGCCAGGAGTGGAAGCACAGCCCTCCTGGCGATGCACCGGCTCTCGCGCCGAAGTACTGTCATGTGCGAGTCTTGGTGTGTATACCCATGGAAAAAAAAGAGACGGGGGGAGACTAGTCAGCCACATACCCGGCTGTGCACGGCTTGGGGGGGAAGAGGAGGAGGAGCCCAGCGCTCCCCAGCCCAACCACCGGAGGAGCCGCTCGCTACTACGGCGGCCGGGCACCGCGAGCCGCCGGCGTGCTGCCTCGCGTCCCCGCAGCCGCTGCTCTTCGTTCCTGCTTTCCCCTCCCGATCTCAAGGACGCGCCTTCAGAAAAGACTCCTCTGGGCATTTATTCCCGGGGACTTCGTTGCACCTTTGTCGGAGCGACGCTCGGGAGAGCAACGGAGGAGACAACAACAACAACAAAAAAAACCACCGATCCTCCCTCCTCCCCTAAAAACCAACAATGAAACCCTACGTTTCTGCCCCAAAAATGCCGCCCAAGGAGCTCCCCCGACCCCGCACAGCGTCCCTCGGGGACGGGTCCGCGGCGCTTCCCAAGGGAAAGGCCAGCGCGCTGCCCGCCGCTCAATGCCCCGCAGCGTTGTCCGGGGCCGACCGCTGCCGCCCGGGAGCGGAGGGCGCCGCCCGCAGCGTCTCGGCCTTCCGAGAGCCGGGGGTATGGAGAGACGGCGCGGAGCTTCGCAAGGAGCCAGTGGGAGAGGACTGGCAGTGGGGCTCCCAAAGCGTGAGGGTCGCAGTGGCAGTGAAATAGCTCGTTGTTCCTCCGTGGGGGTGAATGGAAGCCTGGTTAGGTCAGTAGGGTGTAAAGGATGACAGATTCGAGCACTGGGGAGAACCCCTGTGTGAGTTGCATTCAGCTGTATTCTTTACAGATAATGAAAAGTGAGAAGTGAAAAATATATTCACAGAAATATGCGTGCATCTATGTATGAAACTGAAAACGTGGTGAAAGGCTGTGCTAATCCGTGACGTTGCACAGACACAAGGATACTTTTACATCCAGTCATGTAAACTCAAATTTCAAGTTCACTATATGAGCTAATAAAAGGGTTTGGAACAACAGAAATACGTCCAAATCAATTATTTGCTAAATAATAAATATTATATCTGTATGCTGGAGGCATATCTACATCTACATATAAATGATTTTTGACATACAGTTCATTATAGTAATTCTTATAAGGTCAACAGTGGGTCATGCCAGCAAGTTTCAAGATGTGATTACATTAAGCCTTAAATGTGGAAAAGTTTGTGCAAAATGGCCTTGATATTTTATTATTTGTAGTAGAAAAAGGGTTATCTTTAGACTTAAATAGCAGAGATGAAAGAGTTTTCATAGGGATGTCATGTACATGGGTTATATGAGTTTCTGTTTCTTTACAGTGAATGATGTAGATCTAATGTCTTCAGGGCATCCAAAGGAGGAAGTGTTGACATTTTTAATTACATATGTAGGTCATATCTAGGCTAGGAAATTCTGATGACTGATAATTATGTTAATTAGGAAGCAACCAACTGATAAAGTAAGAGAAAGAGGTCAATTTATTACTGTTATTATTATTTTGGTTGTAAACAAAATAGGTGATGTAAAGAGAGAGT
The DNA here is from genome assembly GCF_016699485.2 of Gallus gallus. NCBI lineage: Eukaryota > Metazoa > Chordata > Aves > Galliformes > Phasianidae > Gallus > Gallus gallus. The sequence continues at coordinate 100,033,543 of NC_052533.1, read as the reverse complement.
TGCTTAGAAAGTTTGTATTAGGATTTAGCTGCTCACAGTAAAATACTTTGTGACTTCCCACAGGTCCTGCAAGAAAATGAAGACAAAATGTATTGTTACTAAAGGTGTAGAAATCAAGTCAGTATGACACAGTTAATAAATTATATTAAAAAAAAAAAAAAGTAAAGATATACGTGTCCTTTTGGTTCTTCAACTGAAACACAGAGGCTGAATCTGAGCTAACTCAGGTAATTAAATTAAATAGTACAGGATTAATTGCTTTGTTCTGTTTGTACGTAAAACAGTATCTTCTGTAATAGATTAGTTCGGGCCTTAGAAAGATTTATTTGACTTGTCATCATGAACTATATTTTCAAATTAGCTTCAAATCCAGCATAATCTGATGTTTAAAATACAAGGATCTGTTATCACCATGTACAGGAAGGTATTTAGTTTTTCTATGTAATTATGTGAAGATTTAGCCTGCCCTCCATAGGCCTGTGAAGTCATAAGGATGATTCAGTCACCTTGAGTGTGATAGTTGTACAAAAATATTTATATTTAATGTGCTGATTACGTTAGTTAGTCGGACTAGATAGTAATGAAAATGTGGAATATATTTTTGGGCTTCATGCAAATTTCCAGTAGTGAAGTAGAACCAAATTCTTTTGAAAGTTGAAGAAATAGAAACAGTACACATTTTTGCATTCGCTTATTAGAACTCAAAATACAGTCCAGCATAGAGATTTTCTTTCTTACTGTGAATCAATTTGTTGTTTGTTTGGCTCAAGGAGTTGGAAAAAGGCAGTTTTGGTACTAATTCACTCCTGAACTGGTCTAAAGGAACCTGTATCTTCGAGGAATAAGAAATTGAAGATGCATTTCATAATGTAGGTGATCTTTGTGGGCTGTCCATCCTTTTGGTTTTAGGAAAAGCACTTGTCTCTACCGGTCGTCCTTGTACCCACAGGTGTCTCAGAAAACATGTAACTTGGGGAGATTTCCAAGATGAGAATAAAAGTTCTTTATAGGGTTGTGTGAAAGATGGCACACGGAGAGAAAACTGAGAACAGGTTGTGAAACAGAGGGTTTCAGTACAGACGGTAAACAAATGTAGGTGAACAAGGAACAAATGAAGAAAGCAAAGCCTAGAAGAAAAATGTTCAGAAACGGTTCTCGGATCAGACACATGGGGAGTGGAAAGGAAACATATGAAAAGGCCTGGGTAGCTGAGATAGTTCAATATTAATATCTTCAACCATCTATAGTTTATCTTTAAGAAACTCAAAATGCAAATGCCCTCATGTATTACACTCATGCTTTCAGGATCTTTTCTTCCTGGAGGAAATTCTCTTTGCTCTGAGTGATTGTGAAAGGGGTCGTTATATGGGCTGTCATTACTAGATAATTAAACTAGATACATGCTTACATGATCTTCTTGAAAATGCTGATATTTACCATGTTATAAAAATTCAAGTTTGAAAATACAGTTAGTTTTTGTGTATCGCTGCCCTCTACTGGAGAGAAGGTCAGAACCACTTGATCAGCTGGCTCTTAGTAAGCCTCAGAGCCTGTATAGATATTTGGCATTCCTCATTTGTTGCTGAATTACCTTTTTATGACTGAGGCTTACAAGTGTGAACTTATGGATGGCTAGCATCCATAAGAAGATTTCTTTTTCCCTCGTGAGTTCAAATAACTGATCATACAATTTGCTGTCTGCATCTTGCTGTCACAGATAAAATGATTGAGATTTTAAGATATGTCTTCCATAAACATCTGGGAAAGAGGCATCTAAATTCATCACAGGGACTCTGCAAATCTCAAGCAGTGCTGCTTTCTTCATGTTTGCCTGCTACTTTGCAGATAACCTCATTACCTTCCACATTCATGTCTAAACCTCCTGGTTGATTCTTCATTGCTTTTCAGAAAGATTTCCCTCCATCCTCTTCCGATTCTAAACTGTCATGCCTTCATGCTTGCCATTCACTCTCTATACTGACACTGCCACAGTACCACATTTTTGTTCTATTTTCATTTTCCTTGCAGACTGGGCATTAGCAGACCAACTGGAAAATGGAGAGCACAGTAGGGATATTTTCTCTGTTCCCATGTCTTATTTTTTCCACCTCCTGTCAAAACAACTCTTGCATGTCAAGAGCAATTTCTGTAGGAACACACAAAGTTTTCTTGCTGGGGTGGCACACACATAGCCATGGCACAATGAGAGCATGGAGAGATGAAGCCTACTCAGAGTGTGCAAGAAAGAAAGTTTCACTGTCATACTCAAGATATGTCTTCTACCCACACAGTAGATGCTAGCGATTTCTCTGTTATGTTTAGCTTTGCCACATCAAGGCCAGTTTTACAGAGATGCCTTCCCGTATGAACTATTGCTTCAAGGCAAGAAGGCGTTCTGAAGGTAGTTGTAGGGTACTTTCAACATGGGCAAAAGAACAGCTTTAGTGTCTTTTGCCTCTAATATGATTAATGGCAGAACATGTTAACCTGAAACTCTGGTTTTATTCACTCTCTCCGAGTAACCAGACGTTTGCCTAGAAAGTTTCATTTAAAGTGTTTTCAGTTTCCTGGTATAATAAATGTCTATTATAGAACAGATCTCATATCTACCATACCCATAGTAGGGTTGTTTGTTGTATTTTATTGGTTTGCAATAAAACTAGGGACATTCTAGGTAGATGACTTGTGTGGATTGTCTCACTTATTGTTATCTAAAAACTTTCTATTAAAAAAAACCAAATATTATAGCAATTGCCTCTTCCTAGCCTAATGGATAACCTGGAGGAATTAGTAGGGCATGGAGCAGAGCAGCTGTTCCCAGTCAGTGACTCCTAAGTGACAGGTGCCCCTCCAAGGGAAAGGTAAGCAGGTGCCAGTTCACCTTGAAGAACCACGTTGACTACCAGGTGCTCACAGTTAAGGGTGGATGGTAAGAAGCCCTGATGAGCAACTGGTTACTCATCCAAGACATTTCGAAAAGAGTATCAACATATCTAAATACAGTGTTAGCTCAGCATAGCTACTTAATGCAGAGTGGAAAAATGCTTCAAATTTAGCAGTACGATTGATACATGTTATTTTACGATGAAGTAGTAAAACAAATACTTCATTAAAGGTATTATTCTTGTGACCTTTGAGCTGTTAAAGAGACATGTAATTCCACAAAACCTACAATTTTCAACCTCTATCAAGAATTAAGGAAGAAACTGTCTTACAAGCAGCGTCTCTCTTTTGGAAGATGCGAAATAAAAGACTGGAGAATGACATTCCTTCCCGCCCCTCAAATCTTTGTTCAGTATTAGTAACAACCAAGTTAATGGTTTTCAGTCACCAAAATGTGTTTCAGTGATATCAACAGCAATCTTATTTTGAATAAACATCAGTAGAAGAGGAAAAAAAAATAGTTCAAACAAGCTCATGAAAATCCCCTTGTAGGAGGAGTATTTTTCCAGATATTTTGATACAACAAAGCTCTGAGAAAGTGGTAAAGTGCAAATCAGGTTGTAAGCATCTGCATCAAAGAGCTGCATTCAATTTCCTTACTAAGGGAGACCGGGATAACTTATGATATCATGTTTTTAAAGTAAAGTATGTAATTCTAAAAAGAGTGCAACAGAACCATAGGAATGTTTTTATTCCTTTTGACAGAATAGTGGAGAAACAGGGAAAGCTTTATGGGAACTTTATATGAATGAGAAGACTAGTAATCAGGCAGAAATTTGTCTCTCACTTAGGATTCTAAGCAAGGTATTTTTAGATAGAATAATATTTTATATCTGCATTAATTCCTGAAGAGGCAGCACAGACAACACTAGTAATTGAAGCCAGGCAGATTACCATGATTAGTTTTTCCAGAAGCCTCCTTCCTGTATCACATGAGCTAGGATTATTCTTTTCCTGCAACAGGTAACAGTAGGAGATGCTCTTTAACTACTCAGACGAGCTGCACATCAAACAGCCTGTAACAATCAATTGAAATCCAAACTGAGAGCTGGGTTTCATTTTTCTAGTCACACTATCTATTCAAACATACTTGAATAATGAATAATTTAATCACATACGGAATGAACCATGATGAGAAAAAGAAAACTTGCTACTTTTATTTTGGAGGTGGAAAGTTGCATGCAAAGAGAAGTAGAAACTAGCCAGCTTCCTGTATTCTGATTGCTTTTAAAAATTAGGTTATCATTTGGACATAGCTTAGCATGTTTAAGTTATCAAAAGACTCTTAGAGGCTTTCATACCGCAGCATTATTGAAGCAATGGTGTCCTGGAGTGAAGAGTCCTAAGTGCACTGTGATGTGGTAACCCAACTACTTCTCTATCTTTAAATGAATGGATGTGAAAGACTGATAGATATGACCAGATCTACTGTTGTGCAATAATCTTATCATTTATATAGAGATTGAGATACGGGAATAGATGTTTGTCTGACTTCTTATTAAGCCTATCACAGAGCAGAAACTGCATTGAAGCAGAAAGATGTCTTAAGCTCTAGAGATGAGATTGTTCTTTCTGAATTTTTTACATTTTAGGAAAAGGAGGCAATGATTTGGTCTACTCATTGATCTTCATCATCCTTTCCTGAGATTGCTACTTGATATACTAAGTCAAAAAGCCCCATATTCAAAATTAAAATAACATTTTTATTAAATGTTCAATTGCTTTCTACTTTATGCCTAGAAGATACGCTGATACCTCACACTCAGGTTGTTTCTGAGGAGAGTTTTTAACAGGAATTTCTAACAGAGCAAGACTGCAGAAAGACCAATAATTAAGACTTATATCAATAAAGGTGTCAATCAAGTATGGGAAAGGAATTATTTTAAGGCACATTAAAGAGCTGGTAATGTCAGTAAAGGGTAGTATAGGTGGATATTTCATGCTTGCTTCTTCTTCCGTGAAAGTCAACAGGAATTTTACAGTGTAACTAGTAGCAGAGTAGGATAATAAAACATCACTATATAGGAAGTATTATTTCCTATTTTCCATCAATAATCTATAAAGTGCCCCAAACTGACATATAGCAGTTTCAGTGTAGTTGTAATTAAGACTGATTCTTCATTGGAGGCCTGTAGTTAAACTAATGAAAAACAAGAAACAGTACAGGAAGAAGGTACCAAAGTTGTTTTTAAAACTGTTTTGAGAATACATTCCAATGCATTTTTGTCTCAGGAAAGAAAAATGTTTTCAGGTAGAGCTACAATTCTGCATTGGTTCACAAAACAGGGCCCTAGCATGGAAGGCCATGCTAAAAGTTAGTTTAGTATTAGCAACTGAACAGGAAAGGGCTTCTCAGATCTCTTGAAATCCCCAGACTTTTGCATTTCATCAACAAAACTCTACCTGCATTATTCCAAAGAAGCTCTTTGTTGTTAAAGCATGCATATGGTGGATGTTCCTGTTTCTATAGGAGCTGTGAAAAACCACGCATATCTTTTTCAAATGTTTCCTATTAATGACTGTGAAAAAAAGTGTGCATTAATGAGTGACTTTATCTGCATTTTTGATGGCAGTTTCTGAGTGGTACTTGAGGCATTTTTTTAACCTTCCGAGAGCAGAGAGGACATTTTGTTCAAGATGAGTCAGCACTATCCTCTTCTACATGACCAACATTCTGCCAGCATCATTTCCATTCCTAATTCCTAGCAGCCATCCAATGTTACTTTGCTCAGTGCACTTCTGCTATTGCATGCTCACTTCCAAATAGCTGAAGCGGTCTTCAGAACTCTCTCTCTTTCTCTCTCTCTCTCTCAAAAAAAACAAAAAACAACAACAACAAAAAAACAACAACCCACCCCACAAAAAATAGCACAACCCCCCCTAGAATTCTAATATACAAAGTTTATAAAAAGTTTACGACTTCTATAAAAAGAAATCTTTATGAACTTCTTCCAATATCCTAGCTACATACTATCTACAAATTTTTATTTTCTAATAATTAGTAAACTAATCTGTAATTATTTTCAGTTGAAGATAATTTCTGGCAAGCACAGGCATGGAAATCTGCAAGAATCGGTGAAGTGCAGTGTATGCAGCTCAGCATATTTTATAAAGTTGTTTGAAAGCTGCAGTAAAGCATATCCGACAGCGATCTCATATAAATCTTTCTCTGCACAACAGAGCTCTGCCACCAAAGGCTTTGATCTGACCTGGTAACATTTCACTCCAAGAGTCTTGTAAATAAAAATTAAAAAAAAACCAAATCAAAACAAAACAAAAAAAAACCAACCAACTTCTTAGCTCTTTTTTTCTTTTTTAAAAACATGCTAAGATTTATTTTAATGTTAAAATGGAATTCAGTAAAGGACACCAAACTAGCATGAATAAATCACTGTGCATATATAATACACTGTCTCTGTCTCTGAAGGCTTAAATGTTTGGCAGGAGCAAGGCTAACATATTCCAAAATGTCTAGCACGATGGTACAAGGAAAAAGAATTTGGTCCATGACAAGTGATCAGATTCCCCTATCTATTAAAAGTTCGACAGTACGACATAGTCAGCAATTTGGTGATTGGTTATGCTCTGTAGAAAAGCTCCAACTATATAGCCTCTCTGTGCTTCTTCAGTGACAAAGAAAGTCTATAAAGCTGACATCATTGACTGCCACGGAGGAAACATGAAGGCAAGAAAAAGGTCAGGTTTGAACTTGTTCACAAAGGAATCACATCATGGATGAGAGTTGGATTTGTCCGGTAAAATCGCTTTGTATTTGACGAAGAAGGTGCAGCAGCCACCAGGATGATCAGAGAGCAACAAAAGAAGCAGAATATTTTAAGTGCAGGTAAAATGTCAAAACACATTATTAACATTGCATTGTAGGGTCCTTTTTTAATTTCTTCACAATTATTCCTACATTTACTATTCAAAGAGGTTTTTAAACTGTCATACTTGAAAACTCATGCTGGGGTTGAAAACTAGGTGCTATTCTTTTTGCACTGTTGAAGGACAGAAAGTCTCATGAGTATGCTGTTGACTTAGGGCTTAATAATGTTCTTTAACCCATAGATAAACCAGTTCTACTTTGCACTATTACAGTGTTTCAGCATGGTTAAGTGCTGAATAAAACAGTAAAATACACTTTTGTCACAAAAAGAGTAATAACTATAGTTTGAAGAAGAAATGCTTATGTTACAAATGCCTTTTTTATTGTATTTTATTTTCTACCAAAAAATGCCATGGAAACAGGCGTGGGGAAGCAAGGACAGAAATTGTACCTAGAAAGAGCTGAGATCAAATGCCTTAGTTTCCTTGAAGTTACCAACCTGACCCATTAATTTATCTGTTTCTGTTATCTATTAGTCTCTGGAGCAGGCTCCAGAGGGGAAGCTGCGAATGTCCTATTTCTTCATCATTAAGTACTGTTTTGGAAGAGCACTTGAGGGTATACTCCTGTTCTGTCAAGTAGCTAAACAGGCCTATTCAAACATAAGGAACTTTTTAATTGATTTTCATGAATATTTAAATTGATAAGTTCACAGTCTTTAAGAAGTAAATTCTAGAGATTGATAAATGTTATTGTCAGTATCAGTCTGTGACAGACGACCATGGCATTTCTCCTTCCTGAAAATTAAATATTTTTTCTCCCTATGGTCTGACTATTATCCAATATTCTTTAATAGAAAGAAGCAGAATATGGGAAGCAACAAAAGGCCAACTTTATCTCTGAGATGAAACTGGTCATCGTTTTAAGTCCGGCCCGACCCCCGGCTGCTTTCAGCACAGCGGCCGTGGAGACCTTTCTATAGCAGAAAAACAAGATGTAATTTCCATCTATTTTTGCACACTTTGCAATGTCAACAATGTGTAAAGGTTTTAAGTCCCCAAGAAACTTTGAACACAAGACCAGCAACCAGATTCTTACCTTCACAAACAGAAGTAGATGATGTCTATTTTAAGTGGACAGAGTTTCCTTCAGGGGTGAAGTTCATACAGCTTCAGGTCAAAAGGAATAATTGGCTGGTCTACTATTTACTCTATTTATTATTTTTATATAAAAGTCTAATAATTCTATTTACTTGTTATTTAAATCAACCTAGCCTGAAACATGCTCAGAAAATGAACAATTCTCCTTTTTTCAAGAAAATAAACTAATCTATCCAGCATAAATTAAACCAGCTTTGAATACTTATAACCCAGTATCAAACCAGGCTCATAGAGGAGTTAGCCAAAGGCCAATTACAAGCTGATCTAGCTAAAGCCAGTGTATTCTGGACCTAGGACAATCTGGATTTAGGCCAAGACCTAGGATGGAAAGAGCTTTAGTGGATGATGAATTATCTCCCGCTGTCAGCAGACAGTAGGAAGGATGTCCATCCTCCTGGACATCTTAACCTGGAATTACACACTGTAAGAGAAGATAACAAGTGCCCCTTAAAGATAGCATGAATCCAGACAAATGCATTCTCAAATCCCTGAGATACTGTGCTTCCTTACTTTCAAACATTTTTGTGAACATAATTTGGCCTATATTTTGCAAATTTTATTCCTCTGCACCTCATGCAACCAAAACAGCTTTCAGCACATAAAGGACATACCCAATATCCTGGCTTTCAAGAGAAGAAAGTGTTTCATATTCATATTGTTTTAATTCCCAGGAACCAGGAATAAGATTCTTCTGCACCAAGTACTTTGCAAACACAGAACAAAGGAGTATCTTCCAGGCAGCTTATAAATTGAGAACAAAACTAGAATCACAAAATGCACACAGACAAACAGGAGAATGCAAGGAAAGAAAGAGGTTGAAGCTGGCTAAGGTAGCAAAAGCCTGGCTCTGCAACTAGCTTTGTACCCAAGTAGAAAGATCATAGTTTTCAGGCCAACTTATTCATTCCACTAATAGAAGAATGTTTTGGTATCAGAGATGCTATTGACATTTTCAATGAGGATATGTTAACTGAGTTCAGGGCATCCATTCCAAGTTTTACATTTAAGTGAAAACACACAGCATTCATAGAATACATTTATAAAATACATTGGCTGAAAAAGTATCAAAATTTTTCACCTTTCGCATCTCAGGCCTTCCTCTCTACTGACCAAGAGTTTCATCTGAGTAAGGGACCGTGTAAAAGTTCAGTCACCTGATTTCTCCCAAAATTTTACCAGCTCGTTGTGTCTGAGAAGGTTGCAGTAAGTCACGGACAGCTACACTTTATAGAACAGTTCTAAATACAAGCACAAGGCCAATTAGGTTTAAAAGTTAAGGACATGCTTGCAGTGCAATAAAAATTAATCAGAATTAATGCTTGCATATGTTCTTACAGGCATCACATTAATCAAATGTAAAGCAAATGGAAAGTGGTGTATATGGCCAAATACATCCTTATGTGGAAAGATTTTCCCAGAGAGGCCCCATTTCTGCCCATGCCCCACCCCTCCCCCCCCACCAGTGAAAGAAAACAAAATTTAATACTGACTTTTATACCAAAGTATCAGACTGTGTGAGCAAGTACTGCACTCCATTTCAGTCCAACAGGATTCTTGTAAGGTCTGGCATTCTTCTAAAACCTGAGTTCTTATTGCCATGGGGTTGTACTTGTTTTGCCCATCAGCAGTGAAGGGCCTTATGAAACATGCATTACACATGATGGTGAGGGTTAAAACCACACAGATATATGCTCAAGAATGAGATTGTTAGGCAGGAGGTGACAGGACAGGAAAAAAAAGGCTGTTTAAGACTCTAAAGGTAACCTTAATATCCTAAGCTGAAGTACTTTCTTCATTACTTTAGTAAAATGATAAAAGCATCTTTTTCCCATGTGATAAAACAATGTTTTCTTTCCACAGTGAAGTTGATACAAATCTCTCTCCTGGATTGTCACTAACATAGCACAATCTATAAGGTCACATTAACTCCTATTCATTTCTCTAAGAGTTTGAAGCACTGAGCCCTTGATGCTTGGAGTTACTGATGCAGGTTCCCAGTTTACTCAGAGCCAGCAAGGTTACTCTTAAGGATAAGGTGGAACACATATATAAACATTTATCACGTTAGGTTTTTGGCCTCTGTGCTGAAGCATACACTTTCCATTTAGTCTGTGCACTTTTCTGTATTGCTCTCTGAGAAGCTCCCTGTACCATCATTCAAAATAGAGATCATCAGCTTGCCTTTCTCTAGCTGGCTCCACTGATGCTTTGTTAGCTCCATTTTCTCTTAGGCAAGGATGTATAACCTTGCATCAAGGAGCTGTGTCAGAAGAAGTGAATAAATGTCCATTTAATGCTTAACCTTAAACTAAACAACTTCTACGGATATTATTGACAATTTAGTGTGGTGTATAAACAAGTAAGATGAAAGTAGAAAGTTAATAAATACATGTTTTCTACGTAACTTCAGATGTATTTACATAGATTAGAAAACACAATAGGACAGCCTTTGCACCATATGTTGACAGTGCTCCAGGTTCCTAGCTTCCCAGGTTCTATAGCCAGAGTTCTAAGTGCTTAGCTAATTTAACATTAAGATTAATTTTTCTCCCCACCTACACAACTTATTCATCAGTGGCTTAATGCATAGGTCATCCTGAAAGTCATGCCCCCTATTTATTTTCATGGAAACTATAACAGATACAAAGAGCACAAAAATACTGTTAGATAGCACAAATTCTCAGGTACAAAACACTATTTTTCAACACAGTCACTACCATTAGCTATGCATTTTCAGCACTGACGGAGACCAAACAGTGGATGTGAGTGGTGATGAAGACAGTGGGTCACCTCAGGTGGTGCAGATGTTTACGAGCACAGCATGCAGGCACTTGTTCATCACTAGCAAAAATGCATAACTAATGGTGGTGACTGTGTCGAGAAGTAGGGATTTGAAGCTGAGAATTTGCTCTATGGAATAGTATTATTGTGTTCTTTGTATCTGTTGCAGCTTTTCTATGGAAATGAATTGGAGGTATTACTTTCAAAATGATCTACAAATAAAATGTCTCAATTTTCTTAAGACTGTAGATGATATGACAAGGGATAATTATTTTAAACTAAAGGAGGGTAGACTTAGATTGGATACAAGGGAGAAATTCTTTACTCAGAAGGCCCTGATGAGGTGCTGACACAACTGCCCAGAGAAACTGTGGTACCCCATCCCTGGAGGCGCTCAAGGCCAGGTTGGATGGGGCCCTGGGCAGCTGAGCTGGTTTGGGGCAGCTATCGGCAGTCGCTATGGTCCTTTTGAATCCAAACCATTATGTTATTATATGATTCTGAACCCTCAGTGCTAAAACTTCAGTACTAAAGTACTAATTCCTACAGTACAAAAGCACTGAAAAGCCCTAAAATACTGTGCAGACACTTGGAGTCCCTGACCAAATCTCTTACCTTCCTTTGAAACACAGCACTTTGATATTAAATTTAAAACTCCTGACCTATTTAGCTATTTTATGAAGAAAGAAATTGTATTCTCAGAAGAGGTAACTTTAGAACTTACACCAGTTCTTCCAATGGCCTTCTTCAACTTCAGACTTTGTTCTAATTTTTTTGGATTTTATTTCTATCAGTTAGCTCTCACTCAAATCTCTGTCTCTTTTAAATACTAAATTTATTGCATTGCATATGCAGGACCAGAAAAGATGGAGAATAATTATGCATAAGGATGTGGATAACAATGCTTGAATTTATGTATGTCAAAAAATATTTTACATAGAAAGAAATATACATGATACAAGAGCAAATAATAGAAGAGAGAGAGAATGCCACAAATATATGTTCCCATACATTTATTTTCTATGAAAGACATGCTTCCTATCTGAGTTTGAGTGACCTCAAACCATTTTTTTTTATCCAACAAACAATTAGAGAGGGTGGAAGTAGGATTCCTATTATAAAACTATTTAAGAAATCATCCTTTATGATATTTCTGCAATTCCTTTTTAACAGAAAAGTGATAAATAATGACAGTTGCCTTTGAAATGTGTAAAAATAAACATAACTGTTTATTAACTCATTTATGTGAAATTTATTCAACACAGAGAAAGAGCATATGATAAAATGTCTTTGTGTTTCTGTAGTCAAAGATATAGCCTTATGATTGCTTGGCATTTTGAGAAATTCACACTGCAAACATCAGAAAACATTTTCCCTATAGCAGTTTTGTTGCTCAAACAGTAGCACATACACCAGCACACTGCTTGAAAGCAAATGTAGTAGGGTCATGCAAATAGAAGCAAGGGCAGTCAGGGGTAATTTAGAAGAGCCATCAATGGTCATTTGTGTAGTTTATTGGGACCTCTCCATTCAGGACAGGTGAGTAATGAATATTCAGGATATACAAAAAACCAATAGGTTAAAAACAACTGTTTATGTCATTCAGAGTTTAGTAGTATTCTCTGTTCCTGTAAACAGCTGGGGAAAAAAAAAAAGAAAAAAAAGGCATGCAATACTCTATGTATTTTTTTCTTTTTTTCTTTTCCATACTGGACATTTATGAATTTCTAAACTTTCTAGATCATTATTAATGTATCTCAGGTTGTCAATGTTGAATTGATATTTGGCTTTTCATAAGCTATATTAGGAGCAGTGCATTTGAAAGAATGTAGCTAAAAGAGAAACTGATACCTAATATAGGTAGGAAAAATGGGAAGTCTATGACACATATGATGCTGAGTGTGGTAAGACAGTCCAGCCAAGATTGCCAATGTGCTCCACGGTCTTCAGAATGGCATAGGGCCTGGAATTATCATTTTACAAGAGAAAGGTTGTCTTCTTCTCTGGCCTGACTCTGGAAGTTTAAGCCTTCAACGTAATGTTGTGTTATAATGGTCAGAGTGGATGGTCTGTCTGAGTTACAGGATATCCAGAAGGATCACCCCTTTCCTATTCCAAAAGACAGTGCAATAACTTTAACCGCTGAGGGCTGCATCTTGAACTTTTTCTTCAGTGTGGAATTGACATGTTGACACTCCATGGACTGCCATTTTCACTCCAGCTTGTAGCGGTGGCACCACGTCTCATCACTGGTAATGATGCAAACCAGGAAACCTTCAGTCTTGTACTGATTCAATAGGTCCTGAAAAATTTGCATCTGGTGTTCTTTCTGTTCCTGTTTCAACATTTGTGGGACATACCAGGCACAAACTTTGCAATATTCCAAAATGGCCACTATGTTTCCAACACATTGAAGCCAAATACTCAGCTCTGTACACAGTTTCGTGGTCATAATCCAACAATTCATACAGGTGAGTTGATTGAAATGCTTTTCATTTCATGGTGTGACAGCTGTGCATGGCTGTCTGTAACATGGCTTGTCTTTCACATTGCTGCCACCACTGCTAAAATGCACCACCTGCTTGGTCTCCATAAACATTCAGCAAGTGTTGATGAATATCAGTGGGTGAAATTTTTTCAGCATGGAGGAATTCAGTGACACACCTTTGCTTCATACACACTTCCATGTCAGACAGCATTCTGTCAGACTGCCCCTCTGCTGCTATCTGTCACACAGCAACAACATGTAACAGAATATTGGTCAGAAGGTTCAACCCCTACTCTCATACAACCAACACCTGCCTTTGATGCTGTGGGCCAACATAATAAAATAGGAGGCATTGCTTTCAAGAGCAATCCTCACAGATGTACTTTTAACAAAAATTTTGAATATCCAAGTACGACTAATTCCTTGAAATATCTCCTTTCCTGTTCCTACAGTATCACTGTATCCTATCTGGGATTGAAATTCCCAAATAGTTTTTTTTTTTTTTTTTCCCAGGCATCAAGAGAATTCAAATGAGAGAACTTTCACTCTTCTGATTTCAGTATCCATTAATGTCCAAAACTATTTATTATTACTGCAAACCAATAAAGACCACAAAGTTTTTAGGTGAGGAGTCTTTAAAAATACAATATTATTTTTTTCTTCACCTTGTCCAAATTTTAATCAGTATCCTGATAAAGCATTATTTCATTAAATAAATATAGCAGGGGTAGTTTCATACTGGACTAGCCTTATTCCTGGGGAAGTGAACATCCTTAAGGATAGAGAGCTCTGAAAAAAATATTTTCCTCAGAGAAAAACATACTGTGACCTCTTCTGCCTCCACACAAAAGAAGATATTGGTGGCAGTAAAAATATGGATGTTTATGGAAGGAAAAACATGCCAGTAAGCTCCTGAGTGAGAGACAGCATTGATATGTCAGCTCTAAAGTCTTTAGGTGGCAGTGGGAAATAAATTGTCTTTGCCTTCTGCTGTGAGCATTTGTATGCTAGGTCTGCTTTCTAGGTCTTCACAGAGGAGCTAGTTGACTCAAAATAATTGGGGCAAATCCAAGTTAAGCACTTAGGTGTTATGAAAGCTTTAGAGATATCCTAACACTGGTTATGTCACTAATGAATATATATATAGCATTCAACTTTGTTTCTAGACCCTGATATTCAAATACAAAATTAAAACTTTCTTGGACTAGAAATTGAAGAATAATGGGGGGGAGGGAAGTATCTGAGAATATGCTACACAGTGAATACTACTATGATCAACAGCATTAATTGAAGAAAGGTAAAATAAAGAAATCAGTCCTTATTCAGCTGCAATCTCCTGGATAGTAACTTTACATTATCTTCTGAGAACTATCTTTTCCTGTTCATTTATTTAGCTCAGTGATAATGCATTTCTTTGTTGCTGTCTTATACTAACTGCTTCATTTGTGGATGACTTAGCTTGTCGTCCTCTAAAAGAAGTTCAGGCTGTCAGTTTATTTTTTATTCAGTAAAAGTTAAGACTTGTCCTACCATAGACCGACATCAAAATTTAGAATTGTCTTTTTTTTTTTTACTTCTTTTTGGGCCAGCTTCTGTGTATGAACAGATTTTCAAAAATTAACGTATTTATTCATTAATGCTCATTCATAAGCATTCTTTGAGATTCTTCAGTATGCTTCTATTCATTAGAAAGGGAAAGTTAACTGTACTTTAGCTTCATGGGATTTTCTAGGAGGTGACCTTTACAATATAAGAAAATTAGGCTAAACAGACCATTCCTTTGCTCTTCTGAAAGCAAGGAAATCAGCATATCTTGTTAAAACTTTCTGGAAAAGATGGAAGACTGAATAACACTACTGCATGAAGTCCTCTCAGCTCCCCTTTATGGGCAAGATACTTATGCATGATTAAGTTACACTCGCCGTTTAAAAAATTTAATTTCAGTTCCTCTCCTAAAGTTTGTATTTTCTGTGATAGCTCTTTGGTAGGAATAAGCCCATTGCAAACACTGAAGATGAATCCCCAGGACATTTCTAAGCTCAATAATAGCTGTTTTAAGTTTCCAACCATTTTAAACACAAAACTACTTCTGTAGATACTTACAGTCTTTCATATATCAGGGAGACAAAGTCTAGCCTTAAAAATGTTGTCCTATACCACTATAAGAACTACATCTAGAAACTTTCAAAAAGATAATTTTATCTGTATGAACACAGAAACAGTGAGCTGATTTCAGATTTCCCAGAATTATTCAGCAAAGAAAACAATTTGATTTAGAACTTTTTATACTACTATTTTTTTTTTCCAGCAAATATTTTGTATTTGGCTGAAACAAAATCAGACAGGAATGCAGATAGGCACGATACTAATCACTATAGAATTTCCACTTACAAGTCAACACATGTGCTTTACTTAACTTACCATATTATAAATGGAGAAGAAGTTTTTTCTTCCCCTTAAAGAGGAAGAAAAGAAGAGTTAAAGTCCATGTGCCATAATAGATTTTTTTACCTACTGGCTTGTACCCATATCAGGATACCTATATTGTACCTACATTAGTACATTCGAAAATGCACTAGGTTAAAAAGGCAGCTTGATTTACAAATAAAAGAAGTAATCTAAATGTAATCTAAAGCCTACCATGAAAAAAAACAGTAAAATAAAGGCTAGTCTAACTCTGATTTTTTTTTTTCACTTCATTCACATTCATAAATAGGGCAGAGAAGTTTTATCTCAAATACATAGTTGGAAGGGGTAATTTAACTTAATTTTCAGTTATTTGTTTTCACTAAAAAAAAAAAAAAAGGAATAATTTCTATCCAAACATTATACCTAATTTTCTATCCAAATAGAATGACATGAAGCACTTAGTGCTAAATTTTTTACCAGCTTCCTTTTCCCTCTGTTCAATAATACAGCTGAATTGCTCTTCTGAAGAGTTGAAATTTAGCTAGTGCAATATTTTTTTTGAAAAAAGTTGAATTCTATTTTAAAGAAGCATTTTTTTTTGTTCATTGTGTATCATACTTTGTTTTCTAGACAGAATTATCCATTATACACTTTATGTCACTTAGAGATCAATTAATCCTTGATTTTCTGTTTCATAAGTTAAATTGCTTGAAGTTCTTGAATCTCTACCTGCCATGTATAGTTTCCAACACATTAATGATGCTCAGGGCTCTTTTCCATTAGTTCCTCAACTCAGTTTCAAGTCCTTCTTGAAACATGAACTCCCAAACTGCAAAATGTATTTCAGTAATGATCACATCAGTACCGTAATAGTTGCATTCTGAAGGACAACATTAGCCCAAGTTTCTCATTGGAATTACAATTGGCTATTTCCATGATTATGTTCATTTGTTTAGAGTCATCACTCCCTTGGGTAGAATCTCCCATCATATTTGGTTGTCTGCACCTTGGCTTTAGACATTAAACCAGATAACTTGCATCTGTCACCCACTGAATCACACAGCAGTTTATTGCATCTATAAATCAAGTTATCCATATTGCTTTGTATTAGTGATCTGTCCTTATCCTGATTTCCTTCTCCTTCATCAATATATGTATTTATACATTCTTTCCCCTCCATGTCATTAACAGAAATATTAAACTGTGTACTTCAAAATTTGTTCAGAGAATTAAAATAGTAGGTGGTTCAGAAAGCTCATTTTTCCAGTTTGTTTTCAAGCTCTTAGCTGCAAGCCAACTGTTTATTGAGAAATATAAATCTTCCTTACACGTTCTAGTTTCATAGTCACTAGATTTCACTCTGAACTGGTAAAATTAACCTTAAGTTGGTTCAGTGTATATTCTGTAACTCATTTTTTGGCTTAAAGCTTCTTTTCCTACTTGATGATATTGTTCCATACATCACTTTAATTATATTTTAACTATTAACACCTGTTAAATCTTAATGAGTTTCTATTTAAGAAAGCAACCATATATACCATGCCAGTGTTCAAAAGTAACGCTAATACATAATCTCTATTTTAAAACACTGTATTATAGCAAAAACATATGACTAGATTACTCACTTAAAAATTAATCAAAGCTATTTGTGTATTTAAAGCTTACTCATTGGCTTCCATACTGTATGGTTCTGACTGTGTCAGCTTCTCTGAATACATTGTAAAAATCTCATTCACATTGAGCACTGGCTGTCAGCAGTGAGATATGCCTAAATCTGAGGCGCCCCTGCAAAAACAGTATACCCCATCTGATATTCCTCTCTCAAAATATCAAATCCCCTTTCACTAACTTCTGACTCTGACTGGTGCTGCTTGCTTCTGGCTCTGGTGAAAACAAACAAAGCTGCCTGCTTGCCTTAAATCTGTACCTTGACTTAACTACTTAATTTTTATCTGTAATGTGTAGTAGATATACAGCTGGCTTGCAAGCCTGAATGGTGTTCATGTCGTCCCCCTCCCCCCCTAAAAAAAAAAAAGTAAAAAAAAAATCTGAAACATTTCAACAACAACAAAAATAGTGAAAAGCAAAGGGAACTAATTTAAAATAAGCCTAATAGTATGTTGTGCAGATAAAAAAACTTTTTTGAGAGTTTTGTGGGGGTTTTTTTTTCCATTAAGACTTTGAAAAAAAAACATATTAAAAAACACCTGCCAGGTAGTACTCACTTTCTGTGGAAAGTATGCTGCCCAGTTTGTTTCTTAAAATGGCTTAAATGCAGCTGACTTAAATCAGCATTACCAGACAAATGGGGAGGTTAACTGTAGTGATGAATGGGATCATCTGGGTATCACAGAGAATCCTGCTGGTAACAGTCCTTTAAACTCAGTGAAGTCTTCCTTGCTATAGTCAATTTTATGGATAATAAATCTGAATATGGTGTGGATCTCTAATACGTAGGGCTAGGAATTAGACTAAATTTCATGACCTTTCATAAGCTCCTAGGATTTCTCCCAAGATATCTCACTGGTTTTCATATACGAAATCTGAACTCTAAAATTGAATTTGGGATTTCTTTTGTGGGGAACAAAACTACGTAACATCAGTGGATACACGCGTTCCCTTATTGCTACTTGACAATAACCTTGGTTTTGTATGCCCAATTAGAGATCATTATAAATTCATTCAGATTACATGAGTAGAGGCAGTAGGCTATTATATTCTCTTTTGTATTCTGATACTGTCAGGTATTACTTAAATATTAAACCATGCAGCTGACTTAAATTCCACTCAAGTGCCTCATCCAAATTGCTATGGCTGTTATCTAAGACTGTGTCTTCTGAACTCTGTGAATAGCAACCACAGTTTCAGGGGCTACTCTTTCTTTTCTGATATGAACACTTTTCTAATTGGAAAATTAGCTATTATATGAGCTTTTGCTCAAGAGTGAAATTAAAGATATTATTTAATTTTCTGAAGCAAAATGTCTACAGAAAGCAGAGTACTATTTTGTCCTTTGTTAGAGATGAAAGATATTCCTACCAATGTGCATTCCTTACACATTCCAGCACAACATAAATTTATCTTCAGTTTTCTTCATATTATCTGAGACACTTCTGATAAATGTTAGGGTCAGTAAAATAATTACAGTTCACCTGTAAAATAGCTTTGAGATGGTCGTTCCTTAGTCTCTGTACTGATCTATTCCTTGTCCCTGTTCCTGGTAATACTTGTCATTTACAAGCCAAATCATTCTTTCTTCTTATGTATGGTATTGTTGAGTTTTAACATTAGGTGCTGTGAATGACTAAGCAAATTAATGGAGACTCTCTCTGTGCAGAGTAAAGTCATGTTGTATTTATTTGGGAAATGAATATTAGAACCAGTACATGAGAACAGAATACCCTTGAGTTACATGCGCTTTCAAAGGAAAGTGATGTATTAAAAGGGAAAACAAGGGGAAAAATAGCAATTACAAAAAATCAAAACCTGTAAACGTGTTTATCTTGATGGGTGTATTGTAGGAAGGGTAGAACAGAATACTGAAAATTCACTGTACTTTGTTTTATCAGCTGATTAAAAAAAAAGAATGCTTTCAGTATTTAAATTATTGGTAAAATATAAAAATTAAAAACAATGAGGCATGCTAAATATATGATACTATGGCCAGTACATGGAATACAGTAAAAATGTCCTCTCTGTATAGTCCAAGTCATAGCATCATAAAAAAACAAGAGCATCTTCCCTGTAGGGTAAATCCTGTAATTATTAACATTCCCAGTGACTCATAGTGCGTATTTTCTAAACAAAAATAAAAGCTGGAAAGCTAGGGCAAACACACAAATACTGCCACTTGAAGCTCTATTGCTTCCATTAATTTTCATGCAGACTCCTGTTTGCTCATTGTAACTCAAGCAAAATGTTTCACAAAAAAATTAGCCTGTTTGATGCCCATGTGGGAAAGCTCTGGCTGGGTGGTAATTCTGGAAAACTCCTGTAAGCTGGAAGCCATGCAAAGTATGTTGTAACCCATTAACCACCAAAATCATCAATCATGGAGTTCCCCTAGTTTAGGGCAGCTGGTGACTAACTTTTCTGTATAGATAATAGGATGCATCTTCCTATGCACTTTATTAGAACAGGATTTTCAGAGCAGAAACCTACATTAGTGGAAGCTGAAAACCCTGGAAAAAAAGCAAACAACAGACTTTCTTGAAAATGTCCATTAGATGAGCAATATATGCAAGGCAGTTCAAAGAAAATGATAGAATGGAAGGTTTGTGTATTCTTCCGTATTCAGTCAAAGGAATCCCAGTCACTGTAAGGAAAGGTACAAATATGAGTTTATCAGAAGTGAATTTAGGAGAGAACTATCCACATTTCATGCTGTTTCAACAGGTAGAAATAAGAGTATGTTTAGCAAAGGACAGGGAGACTGAAATGAGTAGAGTTCAGGAAGCAACAAGAAAAGGAAGGGAAGCAGAAATAAAGTAAGCTCATCACCAACAGGAAGCTGATCTAAAAGCATGAACAGAGAAGTTAAAGACTTAAAAATGAGAACTTTCAAGGTACTATCTTTTTCTACTTAAACTATTCTTGTATGAGGATGCTATGTAATAGATGGTGAAACCCTAGTCAGTGGAACATGCTAGGTTAAAATCACCATTATGAAATGTGTTTTAAATTTGACCCAACAAACAAAGTTACCAGAGTATTTTAAATGTCCTTCTTTTATTTAACCCAGATAAAGCTTATGCTCACTTGGTTTGTTTCAGTGAGGGTAGGTTTTGGTAGCATTTTTAGGAGAATGCAAGAGGAAGATATAGGCTGGTAAATTTGAAATAAAAATCTGATTGATCAAGTCTCTTTTATCACTGAAAATGTCATGGTTTTATGGTTTGTCATTGGTACTCCACATCATAACATGATGCAGTGCACTGGGAGTTAAAGAGTTAATGGTGCAGTTCAGTGGAACATCGATATTTCCAGTCTCCTGGTCTCAGGAGAGAAGAATGAACTACAACTCCCAGAAGACTTTATTTTTCCAATTCCACTTTCTGTTTGGAAGGAAAGATAAAACTGATCGAGAGTCACGAGACATTCAAAGAAGAAACAGGCTCACTGGCCTGTTTACCTACAGCATTGGAGTAAGGACTTCAGTTTTGGAAACTCTCTCATTTAATTTTATTTCTTACCTTCAATTCCAATCATATTGTACTATATTGTACTATTTCTTTCCCCAGTTCCCCTTCCCAGGGTGTATATCTGTGGGTCACTTCACCCCCTTGTCATGGACACAGGCCGACACATGACAGAAAGCCAGTAACCTCACTAAGCACAGTGATGAGGGAATCCAGAAGAGAAGTAGTAGTCTTAGCCCATCTAAAATATTGACATGCTGATTAACAACATCCAGGAAAAAAAAAGAAAAAAAGAAAAAAAGGAATTCTAGTTGAAACAATAAATGATAAAAATAAATTTATAGTTTGCTGAATATATGAGGATAATTGCCAATAGCATCTAAAAAGCTTTGAAGAAATAAAAAAAAGTAAGAAAAACACTAAAAGTTCCAAACTATATTAAAGAATGAGCTTGCTAGCAAAGACAAGGACAAGAAGACCTTCATTTTGACATATGGAAGCATAGGTGTTAACAACCTTAATTAGTTTACTTCAGCAGATTTCATTCTGAGTCATTCTAATTAAGATAGCGAAAAGAGAAAGTGAAAATGAGCTATCCTAAAATATTAATATGTCAGGGAAATTTTATCTTTTAAAAATATGTGTAAGAAAATAGTTTGATTCTTTTAGCTTTCTATAAAACAATACTATTCCTAAGCCAATGTTGTTGCATATTGAATTTTTTATCTAGTTAGGCTGAACTGTAGAACAGTATTCATGTCCTGTAAGTGCAAAAAAGCACTATGTAAGTATGATGACTACCTCGGGGAAATTCAGAAATATAACTGCTATTTTAAACAAAAAGCTTCCTAGAAATCCCACATGTAAGAGTACAAATACCTATGATGTCCGTTCTGATGTATTCTGTTTTCAGTTCTCCCTGAGTGACCACAGCAGAATGGTTGTGCCCAATACCATTAACAACTTCATCCTTAAAAAAAGGCTTAATGCAGTCTTCCAATTTTATGATGCAAATCTGCACTGAAAGAACGGAGAACTCCAGTATAGAAAATTGCAATATTTGGGAAATCCCCAAAGTTTGATTGTCACAGTGACACTAATGCACACACGAAAAATTAGAAAATATCTAATGATATTAGATTTTGGCAAAGATCAAGAATTAATGCAATATGACATAACAGCTAAACAAATGTACAAAATAGCAGTCTGTATCTTGCCAGGCATAAAGGTGCCTTCGCTTAGATTGATGTTTATTTTAAGTGTTTTCAACAACAATAATTTTAGAAAAAGATATTACAAATGCCTTATGTCTGGACATGATGAAATATTATTTTATGGACAATTAAAATTTACCCAGATTTGCCAAGCATTATCATTATCTTTTCACCCATACTTCACTTCTTAGTTTTGTTTCTGCATACTTTCTATCCTAGTGAGGTTGTACTTACTACCTTGCTGGGGGACTACTGAAGAGAGTCCCTTGGAAGGCCACAGAGATGTTTGGGGCCTGGAGCACCTCCCTCATGAGGAAAGACTGAGAGACCTGGGACTGTTCAGCCTGGAAGACTGAGGTGAGATTTTATCACTGTTTATAAATAAATATCTAAAAGGCAAATGTCAAATGGATGGGCCAGGCTCTTCTCAGTGGTGTCCAGTGACAGAAGAAGGGGAAATGGGCACAAAATGGAATGCAAAATTCCATATGAACATGAGAGAAAAAATCTTTACTATGAGGGTGACAGAGCACTGGAACAGGCTGCTCAGAGAGGTTGTGCAGTCTGCTTCTCTGGAGATAGTCAAGATCTGCCTGGTTGCTTTCCTGCACAATCTACTGTAGGAAACCTAGAGGAGTTAAAATAGGTGATATCCAGAAATCCCTTCCAACTGCTATGATTCTGTGATTCTGTTAGGAATTCTCCAGAGTAACCTTGTTGTTGCAGTCGGGTTTTGAGTAGCAACTTAATTATATCTCCATGTGTCTTTAATCCTCCTTTTTTTTTTTTTTCTTTCTTTCTTTCTTTTTTTTTTCCTTTCTTTTTTTTTTTCTTTTCTGTTGTTACCCTTAGTCATAGACAGTAAAATAAGGTGCTTTATCTTTTGGAGAACTTAATCCTGTGACTTATCTTACCTCTCTGTTTGCATGACCCAAATCCTTGTTATAATACTCAGTTTTCATCAGGCTGTGTTAAATTTTGTTATAAGAAACTGGGATCTTCAACACAGTTGATCATATAAACCTGAGATACTGAAAAAAAGATAGAAGTTTAATGCTTGTCAAGTGTTGTTGAAACACCTTTGTTAGGAAGTATGAATTAAATGTGGCAGCTTTATTCAATTCTTGTAGACAAGGATAAAGTCAACTCTGTGTTGGCTTCTGTATCTCAAGAGGCTCTTCTGTTAAAGACTACATATATTTGTGTAAGCTATTAAAAGGTAGAGAAACACTTCATATTAAGTGAAATTTATTCTAGAGACAATAGCTTTTTGTTGCCACTCAGCCAGTGTTACACTTTGCTGTTCCCTCCTTCTAGTCATTAACAGTAATCCTTAAGATGAATATAAAAGTAATTGAAAATCACTTGCAGTACGTTAATAACTCATAACCATTTTTCACTCTGGTTTCCTCTGGAAGGCCTCATGAGTAAAACAGGTCCCAAAAGGAATTGTAGTTGAGTTGGCTCTTCCCCATTTACTTGGAGGCAATGATGCAGGGAGAAAGGAGATTGTGCAATTACTCTCCTCAGAAGTTTGTTAATGCCATCAAATACTGTTGAAACTTTATCTGTACTTCCGAAGCATCATAGCCTATTACAAATAAATAAATAAATATAGATTTGTGACTATGAGATAGTTTAGTTTTATCAGCTATGAATGATCATACAAATGGCAGTTCCTCCTTGTAGCAAGATGAGATAGACATTAAAAAGAACATTTTGGTGTTGTACTCCATAGGGTCAATTTCTCTGCATCAAAAAGAAGTTTGAAATTATATTCCTCAAAGCTATAAGAGAAAGTTGTCCTACCTAAAGTATAAGTTTGACTCACCATGGATGACAGAAATAAATATAATGAAAGTAATTTCAGTAACTGCTAAGGTGTTAGACTATAAACTTAATTATAACAGGTGCTAATCCCAGAGATAACAAAGGTAACTATTTTTATTGATTTTTATTTCAGGTAGCAGGTTGTCATCTAGTTACCACTGTGGTATCTCTGCATAAATTAGCTACTATGTCAGCCCTGAGACTGCTATAAGTCTGCTGGATTGTCTGTCCTTAGATGCAGTGGTTGATAGATTCTCAGCCCTGTAGGTTAATCTATCCTTCTCTGTAGTCACACATGGTTTTCCTTGGCCTCTCATCTAGTGAAAATTCTTTTATTCCATTGATAACGAAGCTGCCTGCATCAGATTGAAGAGAGCAGAATTTACATCATGGCTGGAGTAGGAATACTGACAGGGCTGTCTGAGAAGCTGAAACATCCTTGATTGTACAGCACAGCTCAGCAACAACTAAAATGTCACTATGTTATCAACACCATTTTTCTATTTAAGCCAAAACATGGCATCATACTACACACTATGAAGAAAATCAACTCTGTCCCAGCTGAAGGAACAGGACAATGATCACACATAACTGCGTGTAATGTTTTCATGGAATAGCAGATGATATTGTAATAGCATGAATTTCTCACATTCAATGATTCTGTGACCTTTTCTTGCTTCTAAGAAATATTTTTCTTACCACTGGAATTATAAAAAAAATGCAACACAGTGATATAAATGACCACAGTGTATATGGGTGGCTTTAAAAAAATTACCTTGAAGCAAAAAATCTAAAATTTAAAGTTCATATTCAGGAGCTTGTGTTTTCACTTTTCAATGCCTGTATTTGGCCATCACACAGCCTGTTCTAGGCTTCTGCTGGATCACAGGGCAAATAACTCATGTCAGCTGTTGTGGTTAGCATAGTTATGCTAAAGGACTGACTTCATTTCGCAGAAATTCGGAAAGAGAGACTCCACTCATCCTTGTCTGGAAAGACATTCTGTTTAATTCCAGTGGGCAATGTTTCATCCTTAATTGTACACATCCTCACTACTTCCAGGCTGGACAGATGTCATCCGTCCTTAAGCAGCTGCAACAATTCATCAGTAATTTTGACGGTTTCTTCCTTTCACCTGGTATCTCACAAAAAGTTTTTGCTCTTGGTTTTCTTGGATTTCTCAAACATTTTAGAATACTGTGATGTAAAGGCAGGGAGGGAATCACCTTCTATAATGCTCTGTTTCCACACAGGTTCTTTTTTCTTCTGGAAGGTGGATGAACGAGAACATGAGGCACATGTAACATCTTAATGCATTCATTAATGCGCTTCTGGCAGCCACTTGTATGCTACAGTGATAAGGGTGGCAAAAGAACCTATATAGAAGAGATTAGCCAGGGATTTTGAAGAAAGAGAGCCAAGTGGCAATCAAAGTGGCTGAAGAAAATACAGGGAGCACAGAGAGGATTGTAGAAGAAGCACCTGCCTGTCAAAATACTCAGAGTATGTATTTATTTTCCTCTACGTATTTCCTATGAGTCAGACAGCACTGGTAGCCGCTAATTCAGGTACTCTCCGAATCTTTGGCCATCAGCTTGGCCCTTAGATCCAAGAGTGGTAATTAGCTGTCATTGTACGAGAGCATCTGAAATTTGCTTTTGTATAGCAAGAACAGTTTATGCAATGTCGGAAAAGCAAAATTCTATAATTTTAAATTGCCAGCTTAGATATTTTTCTGACTACCTCTAAGATACAACAGTTTTTTTCTCACCTTCCTGCCCCTTTTTTTCCCCTTTTATTTTCTGACAGGTAGGCAAAGAAATAATCTGAAATCCTGATTGCAATCTGTAGGATATTGTCTCTGATGATACATAAATACTGAACAATAAAAAGAGGGCATTTATCGCCATCTGTAATACAGTGCACAACCTTATTTTAATAAGATAAAGTCAAGTAATTACCATTTAGCTTCTATTTCATTTTATGAGAAAGTTATAACTGAATGTTACACCTTAAGAACATTGAGTTATGAATTTCTTGTTTAGAGCCTGAAAACTTTTTCTTGCTTTTGTATGTTAAGTGTAAGTTACATAAAAATCAGAAAGTTGCATAAATCAAAAAAAAAAAGTAAGTGGAACAGCAAAACAACTAAAAGAAAAAGGTATTAATTTAGAGTACAAGAAGATATGAACAAATAGCTGTTGGTATCAAATCTCTTCAGTCTTGCATCATCTGGTAAGGAATGTCTAGTTATTGTTTAACAAAAAGTTTTGATCCAGTTATCTTTACTTGCCCCTTTGTCTCTATTAACACTGAGCATAGCTGAAAATCAAACACTTTTACCATTTTCCTTCTGTTGCAGAACTGCTTTTGCAAAAAGCAGAGAACCAAGATCTGGTACGTCTACCACAGTTTTAATTTAAAAAATGGATATAGATACCTAGAACAGTTTGTGGAAGACAAGCATTTTTTATTAATAATTTAACAATAAAATGTTCAAACATTATTGAATTCGTAAATCCAGACCAGCTGCAGGGAAGATTATACTGTTCATAGATTTCAAATGAAACTTAAAAGTCAGAAGACAATTCTGAAATCTCACTCGTTGTTGAAGGTGCCATCCTCAACACCGCAGTGTCTTTGCCTTCTACAGTTACTTTGATTACAATGAATGCTATGATGTCAAATAATCATAAACTTTATACGAAAGAAATGAGACACTGTCAGAACCTGATCTAACACTCTGCTTTCAAAAATAGAACCATAAACTTGAGATGCTAACTTACGTGATGAATGTGCTTCTTGCTTTGAAAATACAAAACAAAAGATCCTCAAAGGTTCATAAAACATAAATGAAATGAAAGGATTGGGAAGGGCATTCAAGAGGCAATCTAGTTCATCCTCTATCCCTGATTCCCTCATTACCTGTTCTCACAAACCTTTTGTGATGGGGACCCTGCAGGCTTGCTGGACAGCCTCTTTCACTGTATCATTTAATAAGTGAAAATTTTTCCTCACAGTTAATACAGACCTTTATACCTATTTCATATTGTCTTTATCCATTTTGAACATGTTTGGATTTCGACATACATGCTATTCTTTGCTACAGCCTTTTCAGATTTGAAGTTTCTTGTTACATCCTTCTAAATTTTTTCTTCCTTTTGCTTAACAGTTGCTGTTTTGTAAAAGATCTTTTCTCATTACCCTGTACAAATGATCGCTGCCTTTCTTAGTCAAAAGTATACATCTTCCTGAAGCTCCTCTTGAAACACCAAATGGTGTGAAGTCTCACTAATGAGAAATATTACTAATGATGATTCAGTTGACAATGTATTCTAATATGATGATCTTCTGTGCAACCACATGGCATTTTTAGATTCCCTCATCCTGCAATCTGCAGTAATTTCCAGAGTCTTTTCCTAGAGCAGCCACCCACCTGGTTGTTTCACATCTGCTTTTGTGAACCTCACTACTTTTACCTCTTTCATGTAGTATCTACTTCTTCAGATACTGTTATCCAATTATTTCCTCATTGCCTTCCATATGAGAATATCACAGAAGACTTTGTTAAGAGCCTTACCTTAGCTGAAATACAAAAACAAAGAAACAAACAGACAAACAAACCACAAAACCACAGCTTTTTTTTTTTTTTTTTTTTTTTTTTTTTGTGGAAGGAAATCAGATTTCTTTGATTTGACTTGCTAATACATATCCAGTTTGCTGCTACTCAGCTTTTCTTATCGTCTAGATGATGACAGATATTTGACACCATTATTCATTCTAGTTAATCTTTTTTTGGCAGGACTGAAGTTTAGATGCTTAATCTAGAAATTACTAGATTTTCTACTAAAAAAACATCTAAGCTTTCTATGTGTGTATGTAGGTAAATGTATTTAATCTTCTTTACTTTGCCTATTTTTACATTGGTAGTTCTGAACATGCTTTGAGGTCTACTAGGATAAGGTTCATAGGGATCAACTAGTGAAAAGAGTGATCTTACCATATTACTCCATGAGGCATACCTTTTCTATGTTCTAGATTCAGTTCTATCCAGCTTGTTTTTACAATAATCATGCCTTGAAAGTAGTTCTTGTGGACAGATAATAAATATTTTAAAATCTGATATTCCGTCTTTCTGGAATACATGTGAAAGAAAGACCACCTAATTTTTAGCTCTTTTGATAATTATTGCAAGATTTATCTCCTAAATAATCCTCCCTGGTTTTGCTATGTAGTCATAACATATATAACATAGACAGACGTAAACTGCCCTTAATCTAGCCACTGACAGAGAATGCAGGTCAGTCAGTCTGTAGTTCAAGTAACTTAAGCTGGACAGAAACCGCTGATACTTATTTTGTCTACTAACTATAGCTGAGGGTTCTTTCTCTGTTAGTATTATTCTTATTAGCTAGGTTAAACCTAAAGATATGGTAGATACTCATGTCAACACTTCAGTAACTCAGCTGATGATACACACATCCAAAAATCACAGTCATTTTTCTTCCCAACAAAATACCACCAGTGATGAGAAAAGAATCAATGTACTTAAGCTGCATTCTGTTTATTGTATTCTCTTGGCAATCATTTGTTATTTCCTGTCATTCTTAATATATGCATCACTCTACGATAAATTACTCGTACTTTGTGACAGAGTTTTGTTCTTTAATCAAAAAGACTGACTTCAGGTTGTTCTTTGCATTACTTATCTATCAAACTTATTGGGCAGCTCACATTAGTTATTTGTTCACTGTATTTTAACTTTTTGGCTGTATAAATAGTAATATGCTTAGGGCAGAAATTTAATCCACTTCAGTAGAGATTATGACTATCAGTATGTACAAAAGTATATGTACTGTTAATATATATAAGAATTTTAACATATTACTCAAATGCATAAAATCAAGATATATGAAAACATTATTTTTGAAATATGCTACATCTAAATAAGCATAATCAGTCACTGTACATTCATCAAATAAAAATTAAGCATGCAATGCGTTACTACCCATTACTATTTTCCTGATTTTTAAATTAAGGTTCACCTTTGAAAAGCTTTATTTACTGAAACAATGAAGAAAATGGTTTGGAAGGTAATGTTACACAATCCAGCATTATTTATTTAATAATCCAGAAATTAATTTAATCCAGAATATTTTGTAAGATTTTAAAGACTTTGAGACTTTCTAGGGCTCAGGTACAGCCCAACCTATGGAAAGGAACAGGAGTGTCTGTGAGTTCTTCCAAGTAGTAAAATGCTGAAGCCAAGGAGGGGGTGGGAAGAGGATGGAAGAACTGAAAGTGTATTTCAAGTTCAATATAACATAATTTTAAATTAGTGCTGGAGCACTCAACTAGAATAATGTTTTCAGAACTCATCAGTGTACTCCAGCGACAGGATGAGGACACCCTAAGGAGCCAACACCTTCCTTATTTTCCCTTCAGGGCTTTATGTGGCCCAGAACCTCACTGTAAGATGAGGAAAGGGGAAGGGGATAAGGAAGGGGAAAGAAAAAGGAGAAGGAAAAAGGGGGTTTAAGAAGGGGGGAGTTATTTTAAGAAGTACTATGTAAACTTTTGCATGAAATTTCTTCCTTGAAAGTAGTGCT